>NC_056746.1:485346691-485646691 GCF_019279795.1 Protopterus annectens | reverse complement strand
AAGTAGAAACAAAGAGCCCTATGGCTGACCAATATGGTGACCTACTTAATTACAAAGCACTGTAAGTGAAAGCTTAACAAATGCTTTTTGTGTGTGCAGCCTACTCTGTTTAAATGTTGAGAGAAACTGATTGCAGTCCTGTAGACACCGTTTTGTAGGGCAATGCAGTAAATAAACATTTGCCAGATTTTAAAGCTATACCAGAAAAACTAAATTGTTCACAATTGTACAACTGGAAAATTGCCAGTAAAAGCACTTCAGGTATAGCTAGCCCAAGTTATTCAAGTCATGAAAGCACTTCTTCAATGTGTGTGTGCAATTTAAACATTAAAAAACACATGCAGCAAGGAGGAGCTCTGATAATACACTTTCTCTAGGTATAGGTTCAGTTTAAACACAAATATTACCACAGAAATTCCGTAAAGTCACTAGCTACTTATAGAGCCTTTGAAAAAAAATAGAGCAGTCTGTGCAGAATCAGAATTTAGCAGCAGGTCATTCAGTTACACAAAAAAACAGTAAAAGATCCATAAAATGAAGAAACTTACACAAAGTCACACCAGGTCAGCCAAGGGGGGAAGAGAGTGAAATCCTAAGCACCTAGATTTGAAAATTATGCCTGTACTGAATTGTAGCAGTTTAACCTGTTTGAGGAAAGAGGGGGGTGGGGGAAAAGAAAAGCAGTAGGAGTGGTTACAGGGAATACCCTGACTCAAGACACCACAAGGGCCTAAAATTTGCACTCAGTACTTTAATTTTAATGTTACTTGCACTCAGCACTGTAATTTCACTTGTTTAGCAGGAAAGACAGACCAACAGTATACAATTTTGGGAATTTTTACAAGGGTTACTTGTTCAGATGTCAGGCTGTTGCAGTTTACAAGGTTTCCCAAGGTGTCCTAAAGCTGTAAGGTAAGTATTACAGCTCTTAATGTAAGAGTCCATTTACTTCAGTTACAGGTGAATGAGGCAACCACTCAAGTAGAAACAGAGCGCCCTATGGCTGACCAATATGGTGACCCTACGTAATTACAAAGCACTGTAAGTGAAAGCTTAAATGCTTTTTGTGTGTGCAACCTACTCTGTTTAAATGTTGAGAGAAACTGTTTGCAGTCCTGTAGACACCGTTTTGTAGGGAACTGTAGAGTTCAAACTAAGTCACACCAGGTCAGCCAAGGGGGGGGGGGGGGGTGGGGGGTGGAGCAGGGAAATCCTAAGCACCTAGATTTGAATTTTATATGTAATATCTTTAATTTTGTGTGTGTGTGTGTGTGTGTGTATATATATATATATATATATATATATATGTGTGTGTGTGTATATGTGTGTATGTATATATATATATATATATATATATGTATATGTATATATATATATATATATATATATATATATATATATATATATATATATATATATATATATATACATACACACACACACGCACGCACACACCTTTTGTTGATTTCTGTATTTCTTTGCTTTATACAGATTTTTCATAAAATTTCTGAAGTATTTCTAGTACCTGTTCAGGATCTCTTATCTTCCTTGTTATAAGCTCTCTAAGCTTAATGACAACCCTTTCTACTTTCTGTTGCTCGAGTCATTGTGCTAAAAGATTTTTGTGCTCTGGAGTTATCAAAAAATAGTTTAACAGCAGTCTTTCTAAACTTGTACATTGTCAAGGTACTATTCTGCAATTGCTGCTCTTGTTCTGAGAGATTCATCCTGTTCTGTAGTACTTTAATTCTTGTTGCAATTTAACCATAGGTTCATAGGTTGGTACTAAGCTATCAGCCCTAGGGGGCCTATACAAGCATAGCCATAACCATTCCCTGGATATATTTCTTCTACAATATTTACTTCCCTGGACCCTGTCTAGCAGGGCGACTGACAAGATCCATGATTGAAGAAGGCCAAAGAGGCGCTATGCTTGACATGTATGGGCAGTCTATTCCAGAGTATGGCGAGTCTCTGGGTCAGGAACCTATCCCTCCAGCATGTTTTGTTCATTGTGATGACAAGGTTTAGATCCCTGAAGCATGTGGCTCTGAGGGATTGGGATTTCTTTAAGTGGAGCATGTCCAACAGCTCAGGGTTTGACATGGCCTTGTATGTTAAGCAGAGATCACCTCTGAGTAGACGATATGCCACAGAGTATAGCTGGAGTTTTTTAGACTATCAGCATATGGCATCTACTTTAGGCCTGTGATTCTTTTAGTGAGGTATTTCTGCGACCTTTCCAGCTGTTGCAGATGTCTTGTGAGGTACATACTAAACGGGGCATTATACTCTTATAATGGGTCTAATGAGGGATGAGTACAGTGGGACAATGACCTCCTTTTTTCTGGATGAAAAGCCCTTAGTGATGAAGTGTGCCACATAGGATTTCCTGACTGTTGTGGCGATATGGTTATCGAAGGTGAGACCACTGTCCACCTGTGGCCCTAAGTCTCTCATCACACTTTCAATGTTTAGTGTACTGCCACCTATGTTGGTAATTCATGGGTACATGTTTTTTCCCAAAGGGGATAACTACACATTTCTTGGCATTAAGCTTGAGCCCATGGCTCTGCCACCAGGCATCTGTTTTTGTAAGCCTTTTTGTAGAATATCCACATCATTTGGGAATTCAATAATGGCTCCCAGTTTGCAGTCCTCTATGAACTTTGTTAGCCAGAATCCCTCAGTGTTGGCCTGTACTTCAGAGAAGTAGATGCCAAACAAGAGTGTGGTCCCAGGACTGAACCCTGAGGTACTCCACTTGTCACTTGTCTGGAGCTGGATTTTGGAGTCTGTTACTTTTGCAGTCTGGGTTCTGTCAGTAATCCAGTTGGCAACCCATTGAGTGACATAGGGATTTATGCCCAGCTTTGTAAGTTTATTTATGATTTCAGAGAGGGGGATGGTGTTGAAGGCCTTGGCGAGGTCCAGATAGGCTGTGTGGACTGTCTTACCCTTGTCCATAGCTCTGGAGACTAATTCGAAGAAGTAAATCAGGTTCAGGAGACGAGATCGGCCCTTCATGAACCCGAACTGGGTGGGGTCCAGTGTTTGAAAGTTGCCAATGTCATTGTTTAAAAGTTCCATGATGATGCGTTCCATGCCCTTGCAGGTCAGGCTTGTCAGATGCGTTTATATTATGCTGTCAAACTCAAACTGTCGACAGTGTAATAATCGACACAAAAATGTCAAAACCCCCGGACATCGAACACAAAAACCCCCCACACAAACACAACACAAATTGCTCTATGTAGGGAGGGCAAGCACCCCCCCATACCCCTCGCTACTTAAATATACCAACTCCGAGATTGCCCTACATTGCAGTAAACAGAAATCTCCCCTTACGGTGATTTCTGTTTACACACACGATTTTCGCTTTCGACATTTTGGTGCCAGCACTATCAGCTTTGATATTGTCGGCCTTCAACAGGGTGAAGTAGACCACATCAGACTGATGGGACGGTAGTTCCCAGGATCCAAGGTGGATCCCCCCCCCCTTGTGGAGTCCGATAACTGTAGCTGTGTGCCACTCAGTGGGCATGAAGCCTGAGGTGAGGCTATGATTAAACATGACATTTAGGTGAGGTGCCAGTTCATTTTGTAGTTCATGTAGTACACAGCCCGGGATGTCATCTGGTCCCATGGATGCTGTATTCTTAGCTTTGGAGAGTGCAGTTTCTACCTGTGTGGCTGTGATTACCAGAATTTGGCCATCTTTTGGTATTGAGATGGGCCCTTTAGGGGGTGAGAGGGGGGTGAAGTTGGTCCTAAATCGATCTGCCAGGATATTGGCAACATCCTTGGGATCAGTATATTTAATGCCATTCTGTTGTAGCTCAGAGTAGATCTGAGCATTGCCATTTAGATTCTTGACATAACTATATAATGCCTTGTGGTTGTCTTTGGAATCTTTGGCAATTTTATTTTCATAACTAGCTTTTGAGGATTTTGAGGGATCTCAGCTTCTTACTGAGGCTGGTGAGAGAGTTTTTTGCATCCTGGGATTTTCCTCTTTTCTGCAACAGTTTCTTCCTTCTGTTGTATAGTTTGTTTATAGCAGGGGACCACCAGATTGGTTTCCTTTTTTTGGAGGAGAGCATCTTGGTTCTATTTGGGATGGCACAATTCATGGACGAGTGGATGTGCTTGTACAGTGCCTTAGTGTAGGATTCAGCTGTCGAACTTTCAGATCCCGTCTGCATGGGTGTCATGAAGTTTCACTTCTGACTTCAGTAGCATGAAGTTGGCTTTGGAGAATTTTTTTTACGGAGGTTTCCTTACGGGGGGGGGTGGATGTCAAGGGTGATTTACGTATAGTCAGACCTGACCAATGAGGGGATGACTACTGGTGTGGAGCATCTATCTCCCATGTTGGTAATGACTAGGTCTAGGATATTTTAGCCCCTGGTGGAGCAATGGGTTAGTTGATCCAGGGAATTGTAATTTATGAATTCCAAGAACCGTTGGGAAAAGGTGTTGGTACCCGAGTAGTTTTCCCAGTTAATGGCAGGGTAGTTGAAAGCATCCAGTATTAGGGTGTTTGGTTGTATCTTAATATTTTCCAGTATGTTTAGAAAGGTGTAGTGAGAATATTGGGGCATGGTGGGGGATCTTTAGCAAGCTACAATTTGGATTGCAGTCTTACCTAGTGTTGCACCTGGAGAATTTCAGATGCATTGTGTTGGGCAACTAGCCTGGAGGTGTGAATATGGACACTCCTCCACCTTAAGTGTTTTGGTCTTGGTTTTGTGGCCAAAAAGTGTGGTAAGAGTTGTAGCCTGATATTGCAGGGGTGCTTTCTGGAGCCTTGAACCACGTCTCAGTTACTGCACAGATATCGATGTTCTCCATTTTTAGAAGTGCCTCGAGAGAGTGCTTTTTGAGGTTTAGACTTCTAGCATTGAGTAGCATTACCTTCAGATTTTGCTTGCTTGTATCTGTTACGGTGGTGGTTTTGTCCTTTGAACCTTGCCTAAAAAAGGCACTATAGGGGTGGCAAGAGCTTTAGCCAGTAACCTGAATCCCAGGGGTGACAGGTGCAGACCATCTCTGGCAAAGCATCATGGTTTGTCGATCATGTCTTCCCAGGCAGATACTGGATCCCCTTTGTATGACACCAGAAGCTTAGCCAATTGTTGAAGTCAATCCATTTTGTCCTTGTACTGTGGTATCATTCTGGGCGAAGAAAGGATGCTACTCAGTGCTAGGGTCATACCTGCCTGGGCCACATGATCTAAGAGCTCTTCCATGTCTCTCTTCATGTAGTCTAGGGAGGTACATCTTATGTCATTCACTCCAGCATGGACAATGACAGTCATATTTGTACTTGTTGTGGAGTAACTTGAGTGCATGCATTATGTGGCGGATCCTGGCACCCGACAGGCAGCTGACTGTAATTTTCTTCTTGTTCAGGCTGTTGTGGCACATCAGTGTGCCTGACTATAGAGCCACCTAAGACTAAAGTGGTTGGTACATTGTCTTGCCTTAGGGGCTGTTGGGTGGCACACTGGTGTTGAGCTGTGTGTCACTTTGGTTGTGACTGGTGTTTGTGTTCTGCTTCGGAGGTCCTTGTTGCTGGGCAGGTTAATGTTAAGGGCCTCTGCATATGTGGGTTTAGTGTTGCTATGTGTGGATTTTGAAGGGCTATGAGTTGCTTGAGGTGTAGTGCAGGTGTTAATCTTCTCCTCTTGACTGTCTAGCACAGTCTTGGCCGGAGAGAGCTTTGCTTCCAGTTTGGCTATGTAAGTGCATCTCTTGCAGGTTGTAGTGTTGGGTGGTAGGAAGAGAGTGTTGTCTGTGTACATGAGGCAGTTGCTGCATTGCCCCAGTATGCCCAGATTTACCAGGTGGACAGGAGAAATCACCGGAATCTGACCCTTGGATATATGCCTGTTTAGGTGCTTTTTTCTAACCATATCTCTTTCCACCCTATTTTTAAACTCCACTTTAATTTTATCCCACTCCCTACCAGTCTTCCCTAATAACTCCGAATAATTTCCACTACCTATTCCTTAAATTCCTCTGTTTAACACTTGGGGAAAGTGCCTGTGTCTTGTTCTTATTTTGGTTATTGCTATTTGACCTGAAATACTAATTAGATGCGTATCAAAAACTTTAAATGCTCATGTTTCTATGAAATATAATTTGTCTAGCCTAGTCTAGTTTTTGTACTTTAGGGAATAATGTATGAATTCACTCTGAACTCCTACTACTGAATTCACATCTTCCATGCCAAATATATTCATAAATGTCTTCAAAAAATCTACCTTCTTTTCTCATTTCCCTTCTGGGCCTCCAAGATGCATCCTTACTGCTGCAAATCAAATTTCAGTCCCCACCTACAAGTAATATTCTCTGCTGAAAGCTGATAATTTCTCCTGGGATTTTTTTAACCTCTATTATCCCAGTTTTAGGTGGAATACAAATACATGTCAGTGTACTCCTTTGCTTAGTAGCTCCTTAGTACTACAAATATCCCCTTATCTCCCTCTTCTTTTACAATTGGAGCTCCTCTTGCAATTAATATAAGTACTCCCCTTTTTCTTTGTCCCAGATATTCCACTGAATAACTGTCCTGAAATCCTTTATCAAATTCACATGCTCAGTTGAGACTTCCAGGATGGCTACATGTTGACTAACAGCTTAATTCCAGCTCTTCCACTGTGAAAACAGAGATGTAGCAGAGAAAGCCAGTGGACCCAGATTTCTGGGTACATTTCAGTAAGTGGCTAGTAAGTGCACTGTCTGGTTGCCAGGAAAAGAAATCGAAGGACCTGAAGGAAAATATGATACAAAAGATGACAAAAAACACTGACTGGGAAAAGTACTGTAGCTGTTCAGCAAAAAGCAGTGCAAGCCCCTTATATGATTTTCAGTGACCTAGAGGAAAGTATAAGGCAACTGCACACAGATCTGACTAAAAGAGAGAAAACAATGATGGAGTATATCAGAAAAAGAGACATATATTCAGATAAAGATACATCTGCAAAACTCAGATTGATATAAAGAAAAGGCTGGCTGAATGAGACTGCATAAATAGAGATGTTTAAAAAAAATAGGCTTTCCCCTATGTGCTCTTTCCTGTAATTCTAAGATTTTCTGCTGTACCTGAGAAACTGTAAGGAACAAACTATTAATTTTAAGCACAAATAAGCAACTGAATTGGTATTGCACAACAGGAATTGGGCACACCATGTGCATGCTCCAAACCTGGCTATGAGAAAACAACCTAGACTTTTAAAAGTAAAGATGCAACCTTACCAGCAGGCGGCATTGACACTTTAAAAAAGCTCCTTACTGAGTACTCTTGGGAATACTGGGAAAACAAACAAGTTTAACTAAGGAAAGAATTATTTTGAGCTGCGGTCTCCATTGCCTAGACAAAGAGAGGCCATGTGAAGTTCACTTCTGATGGCTGCCAAAACAATTGCTGGAAAATTAAAATCTAGACACTGTACTTGTAAATATTGCAATGGAGATGGAAGAACAGGAGGTGTGGGATCTTTAGAAAAGGGTACGAGTAAATTGTGTAATAAATGAAAATTGTGGAAACTATGCAGAAAAATGTTTTGGAGGGGGAGATGCAGTTTAAGGAACTGAATTTATGTTATGTATAGCTTGTAGAATGTACAAAAAATGCATGTGATGTATAATGTTTGTAAATGTGAACTTATGGTTTGATTACTTTTATATAATTGTAAGTTGTTTGTCACAAGTGATAATTTAATTGTATATACCCCTATTGATTACCAATCATCTGCAACCCCCAAAGGAACACAACCTGTGGTGAGAGACCTGGGCACTCTGGTTGATAACCTTGCATTCGACTATGATGTAGCAGGCAGTGGTCAGAAAAGCCTTTTACTTGGTTCATCTCATAAGTAAAGGAATTGAATCCAGAAAATAGGAGGTTATTACCTCCCTATACTACCCCTTCATTAGACCAGTAGAGTATAATGCTCTGTTTGGGATGTACCTCTCTAAGCATCTGCACCAACTGGAAAGGCCACTGAAATACTTCAGAGAATCCATGGCCTCCACCACCTGTCCTATGCAGACAGGCTGACATCACTATTACTCTACTCAGTAACATACAGATTGCTCAGAGGTGATCTGTGTCTTGCCTACAAGTTAATCTCGGATCCTGCCCTACTAGAGATGCTCCATATCTGCAAGTCTAACTCCTCATGGCACTACCTGCTCAAAAGGCCTGAATCTAATGTACATCAACAAAACCTGCTGGAGAGACAGGTTCATCTCTGAGGCTGCCTGTCTCTGGGATAGACTTCCCATACATGTCAGAGTACTTCACTGACCCTCTTCACTCACAACCTTGATTACTGGATGGGAATCCACAAATTTGTTCCAGGGATTTCACCTGTGCCCCTCATTGACAGGGGCAACAGATGCTGACTCAGGTTTCATTTTGGGGATAAACTCAGAGCTAGCCTTGGAAGGGCCCCAGGGTCAGTAACCTAGTAATGTCCTATGACAAAACTGTGGCAGAATGGCAAAGTACTAAAACTGAGACACTGTAGTGTGTTTGTGGACAATGACTTCATTGTACACCAGGCAGAAGAGGAGTCAATTTATTCCATTATTCAGGGGATGTCGAGAAGCAGGTGTGAGATTCAAACTGCTGTACCCAGTTATCTTTAATATTTTTTCTGGGAGGAACAAACTTATTTTTTGATAAAGTACATCTTGAGGAAAAAGCAACAAAAGCTATGAAACAGGAGATTCTGCTTCTTATTCTTCCGGTAATAAAGACCACAGACACTTTGCCAGTGAAACCTTTTCCAGTATTTCAATGGAAAATGTTTGAGAGAGGGTGAAAAAGCACAAGAGTTGACTTGGAGAATTGAGACTACACTGGAGATGAAGATGAATGGGAATAGAACAAGAACATCTGGAAATATAGGACTGGCTTGGACTTTGATAAACTTGTAGGGGATGCTAAAGCATATGCCCTACTTCATGTCAATGTTTGGAAAAATACTCTGGGGAGGGGAAGAAGGGGGGGGCAGGAGTTTTATTTGACATTTGTTGACTGCAAAAGTCCACTGGATCAAAGACCCATTTTCAGTGGAGGTCCAGGAGAAATGCCCCCAAAAAATAATGTAACAAGTAAGAAAAATTTTTACACTTAGAAGTTGAACTATTAAATACAATAGACAAAGTTAATGTGTAGAATATTGATGCTTATCAATTTTAAGGTTAAGTAAAGAAAATGATGAAAGGTCAAATACAATGCAGATATAATCAGCCTGTTCCACATTTGATTTACAAGTGGATAGGGATGAAGTTGGACAGTTTGTAGGAGTTGACACAAAGGTGAAAAAGGACTGTGGTTAAGACACTGATTCGGAGATGTGGGAGTAGAAAAGGATAGAAATGAGAAGTTCAGGGTAAATTGTTTGCACAGCACCAGAAAGGGAAGGAAAAACAGTGGTAGAGATTAGGACTGGTGGTTATCATAGAATTAAGGGGGGTTTGGATGATTTAAGCAGGTACAGATGAGATTAAGATAAGACCTTTAGTTTAGTGTTAAAGGTATTTAAGGAGTATAGTTGAGTGACAAGGGGGAGTAGGTTGTTCCAGAGTTTAGTGATCTATATGCTCTGTCTGGCTCTCTTGTTGGGTCTGGACATGCATAAAAGCTGCTTATGTGAGGAACGAAGGATGTACTTCGTGTTTCACTGTTG
This sequence comes from Protopterus annectens, assembly GCF_019279795.1. Lineage (NCBI taxonomy): Eukaryota > Metazoa > Chordata > Ceratodontiformes > Protopteridae > Protopterus > Protopterus annectens. The sequence continues at coordinate 485,636,984 of NC_056746.1, read as the reverse complement.
CAATCATCACACTTGGGTTATCTGCCTGCAGGTAGCCCTCAGTCGGCCTGAATACCAGAGTCTTGGGATTTCTGCGTGGAATGCCATCAGGACATTAGGGGTATAAAACATGCAGCCGATGCCATTACATCAGCTTTTCTTTCTGTGCAGTGTCCAAAGCAGAAGCAGCTTGCAAGTGCCGGTCAGCCGCATCCTGAAATTTTTGTATTTAGAGTTTCAGACCTGAAGTCTTCTAAAAGATAAGTACCCTGTTGGGGATCCTTTTTTCTTACTCTAACCTATGTCAGAAAAAGTTAATAATGGTCTTTCCTGTACCTCAGAGGTTTTCATTCTTACTGCGTCACCTGTTTAGGCCTAGACCACAACGTTCCTTGCTGTCGGTTTTGTGCCTTGTTCAATGGCCGAACTATTCGTCATCGGGCTATTTTTGTCACTAAATTCTTTCGCTCTCATTCTCCATATTCCAAAATGGGTTCTATAAGCCATCAAGTCTACTGACCTTCTGAAAAAAAATGTAAGGATAAAGACAGGGACAGACCGCATAGGCCGGTACTCAGTGAGGCACTTTCGCAGCCCCTGATACCCGCTTCTACAGATTCACAGGCCTCTGCTGAGATCCATTCGGAGTCCGGTATGCCACGAGTTGCTTCTTCAACTTTGGAACCTGCAGATGTGTCTGTACCTTGGATGGGTCCAGAGCTGCTGTGCAGGCACCAGCTTCTGAGGGTGTATTCCAACATTCCGATATTCATATTAAACAGACATCTTTGTTTTTGACTAAAACTACTGACTTTTTCAGGCCCAGAGTTCACACTACGCCTAGAAAACTGATGACCAAAGCACATGCTGAAACTCCCATTTCACGGAAACAAATGCTTAGAATGGCTGAAGATCTTATAACTTTAATTAGGGGAAGCCAGCCTTCCCCCCTCTATAAGAGAATGGATTGATTTTCCTTCTGATTCTACAGACCATGAGTCTGATGACTGATTACCAGGACATTCTCTTATCTACCTGTGAGGATTCAGATGCAGAGGATTCCATTCCCTTTGCCTCCCCTCCAGAGGACTTTACTTTTGGTGAAGCTTTGCATACCTTAAGGGAGCATTTCCGCTGGGAATGCCAGAACTACCCACAGTCCAAAAAGAGACTTGCCTCAGTACAGGCCTCTAGCTATACCCTCTGTCCTGGATATTGTAGATGTCTTCATGGAGTCCAGTCTTACTCCTGATTCTTTACCACCAGCTCCTAGAAAGCCTGACAAGTACTAAAGAGTACCTGACGCTCACAAATTTCTTTAAGAATCCCACTGCAGATCCAGAGACCATTTCCCAGGGACCTAAAGGTATTAAAGCCACTACAGCCAAAAACCGTACTCCGGACAGGGATTCTAGAGTTTGACAGATATGGGGTAAGAAGGTATACACCTCTGCAACTCTTGCCATAAAGGCTTTAAATTGCCAGTTTCACATGTTGAAGTATCAGCAGCATATCATGGAAACTAATTAAACGGAAAGTGTTCTTGCTTCCAGATTGTGTAGAGAATAGAGTTAATGCATTCTGCAAACCAATTTAGTAAACATACTTAGCAGGGTGGTTTTGATGCCTTAGAAGCATCTTGCAGGGCTGCTGTCACTGGGTCTGTACTGAGAAGGCATGCTTGGCTGAAGGAACAAATCCTGCCAGACCATGTCAAAGCAAAATTGCTAGATGCTCCATTGAACCAGGAGCGCTTGTTTGGCACAAAAGCAGAAGTACTTAAAAAGATGGAGGAAAAAGCTAAATCTATGCAAACTGTTAGATTTCTTACAGGTACAGCCACCTACGTTCAGTAGGCATTGGCCTTGTAAACACTGGTCATTTCCAGTCCCTCCCAGCCTTTCTCAGTCCAAACCCAGGGGCAACAGACCACCAAGACTACAGTCTCTGGGTATGCAGAGATCTAAAAAATGGAGAGCTCCCACCTCTAAAACAGGGGAGTGGTAAGCCACCCCTTATGGAAAAAGTTCACAATGACTTGTCTAGCGTTCTTCCCAGCCATGCCCAAGTACTTGCACCTCTAGGAGGAAAACTTGCCCTGCATGCTAAAAAATGGGATGTCCATTACCCAGGACCAATGGGTCCTAAGCATTATATCCCAGGGATACAGATTCTACTTCCACTCACTGCCAGCCCCAAGCGGGGTACCAGACCTTCCTCCAAACCAGTGGGCAGAGGCTCAAAAGAATGTACTTTACCTTCTTAGTATCAGGGTTATTCAACCTGTTACAATAGAGCAAAGGGGACAGGGTTTCTATTCCAGACTGTTCCTGGTGCTCAGAAAAGAGAGCTCATGGCAGCCTATCTTGGATCTGTCCATTCTCAACACCTCTCTGGTGGTCCTAAAATCCAAAAGGCTTACACTACAACAGCTGCTTCCTATGCTAGCCAAGGACTCCTGGCTAGTCACCCTAGACTTAAAAGAAGCTTATCTGCACATCCCCACAAGGGAATCTTGCAGGAAATATCTACGTTTCAGGGCAGGCTGTATGCACAATCAGTAATCTGCACTTCCCTTTGGCTTATATACTGTGCCCAGGGTATTCACACAGTGCCTGGGTCCAGCCATTGCATACCGCAGGCAGAGAAATATTCAAATTTACCTATACTTGGACAATGGCCTGATTCAGGCAAATAGTCAGGAATTGCTACTTCAGCACCTGGCATTCGTAAAGAGACGTAACTTCTCTGGGGTACACCATCAACGAAAATAAATCACATCTGGTGCCCAGCCAAATGATTGTATTCCTGGAAGCAAGCTTGCACACAACTTCCCAGATGGCATTCCTCACTCCAGAAAAGCAGGTTCATTTGACAAACTACTTCAAACTAATGGCCTCCAAGACCCAGCTATCTGCAAGAAAAATACTGCAAACCCTAGGGTTCATGGCCTCATGCATTCTACTAATTCCATATCCAAGACTGCATATGAGGAAACTTCAGTGGTACTCAAGTCTCTGGTGTCAACTCTCTCAGGACTTGGAAATACTGATTCCTATCATTCTTTGTCTAAGGGCAGAGTTTATTTGGTGGGTAGAGGCTTGCAACCAGAACAAGGGACTTCCTTTCCCTCAAACCCCTTTGCCACCCAAACCCTGTCAACAGGTGCATTAGACTATGAATGGGGGGCTCACATGGCAGGCAAATACATTCAAGCCAAATGGAGCCCAGGACAAATTCACCTGCATATTAATCAAAAAAAAAAATGTTAGCTGTACAGAATCCTCTGACAGCCATCAAATACCTTTTCCTTCCAGGACAACTCTTGATAGAGACACCACCATAGTTTTGTGGTACATAAACAAGCAGGGGGGGGGGACTCATTCCTACCCACTCTGCAGGTTAACCATGGCCCTGTGGAACACCGCCTTGAGCAACCAAGTGCACCTGCAAGCTCAATTCCTGCCAGGCAAACAAAATACACTGGCAGACTTAAGCAGAAAGCTACTGGACCCACACGAGTGGAAACTGGAACCAAGCTCATTCAAACTTCTAATCAACAGGTGGGGGTCACCAGAGGTGGACCTTTTTGCCTCCCCCCAAAACCATCAATTGAGCAAACTTTGCACCAGAAATCCCTACAGCCAAGCATAGCAAGTGGATGCCCTATCCTTTACATGGGAAAATCTATCAATTTATGCCTTCCCCCTCTGCCCCTCCTCTCAAAAGTACTACTCAAGATCAAGCAGGACAAACCAAGGACAATCTTTTTTGCACCAGACTGGAAACGTCAGCACTGGTACCCACTCCTTTGCAGTCTGACAGCAGTGCCACCCTGGCACCTACATCAGACCCCCTTCCTGCCATCCCAGCAGGAGGGACAGATTTTGCATCCTCAGCTGCAAACACTGAACCTTGCAGCCTGGCTTCTTCCGTGAACACAACACCATCAACCCTCAGCTAACAGGTGCTGGACGTCATCCCTGAGGCCAGGAGGCCTAGTACTAGGAAATCCTGTTCAGAAAAGTGGAAAAGATATGTTCTTGGAGCCAGTCTCTAGGAAAGGGCACAGCTATGCCCTCCTTACCTCAAATTCTAGATTACTTAGAGCTGCTCCACAAAGGCCTTTCCTTCACATCAATTTAAGATTTATGCCTCAGCCATCTCAGCTCATTACAATATGGAGCCACACCTCTCTTTTCTCACCCTCTGATCAAAGTTCCTGAGAGGAGCCGACAATTTAAGACCCCCCGAGGAGAGCTCACATCTCTGCCTTGGGACCTTTTCTTTGTATTAGAGAAGCTCACGCTTCCCCCTTTTGAACTTGCTGTTAAATCAGAGTTAAAATTCCTCTCTTGGAAAACATCTTTACTTCTAGCCATCACTTCAGCAAAAAGAGTACCTGAGCTACAGGCACTGATGGCTGTGAAGCCCTTCATTATTTTCCAGGGTGACAGGGTCTCTATCAGGACTAACCCATCATTTATGCCCAAGGTGGCATCAAGTGTGGCCTTAAACCAATCCATCCATTTACCAACCTTTTTCCCTGACCCTCAGAATAAAGGGTGGAGGATCCTGCACACCTTGAATGTGCACAGACAGCTCAGGTTCTACCTTGACAGGACTAAGCCTTTCAGAAAATCTGACCAGCTGCTAGTTAGCTTTCCTACAGGGGCAGAGGGAAAGGCCATTTCAAAGCTAACCATTTCCAAATGGATAGCACACTGCATCCATTTCTGCTATTAACACCATGGAAAAACCTACCTCACAGGGGATCAGAACTCATTCCATTAGGGCTACTTCAACTTCTACAGCATTTTTCAGTGGAGTCCCTATCAGGGACATCCTGGAAGCTGCAATCTGGAGTTATGTACACACCTTCACCAAACATTGCCACTTAACTGTCCTTTCTAAATCCAGAACTGGATTTGCTACAGCAGTCTTACAAGGCCTGCTAGTCAGCCCTAATACTTCTTGACTACCTCCACCCTTACTCAGCTTTGGGAATCAACTCGTGTGATGACTGCAACAATGAAACACAAAGAACATAGTACAGTTGTGTACACATACCGTAAATGTAGATGTTCAAGTGTATTCACTTTTGCAGTCCTGGTTACCCTCCCTTCATTCCCCTGACTTTTCTAGACTTTCTACCTATCCTCTTTTTGGCCATGTCATATGGCTATGGTATTTACTTTTTACTGGAGGTGTTCCACACCATGTAATTGCTTCCTATTCTGGGGACTCCTGACATCTGGGGCAAGAAAAACTGATGTAATGGTGTCTGCTGCATGTTTTATATCCCTGATGTCCTAACATCATGGAAGAGGCAATGGCATCCAACGCAGAAATCCCAAGACTCTAGTATTTGGGCCGACTGAGGGCTACCTGCAGGCAGATAACCCAAGTGTGATGTCTGTAACAGTGAATACACTCTAACATCTACATTTATGGTAAGTGTACACAACTGTACTTTATATGCTGGGACATAGATTTATAGGATTGGTTGGAGTGATGAGCAGTTGAAAGGTTTGTAAATGAGTTTATGGACAAGAGTGAGTTGTGTGTTGTGTAAGTGGTGAGGGAATTCAAGCCAGTTTAATTCCAAGATAGCTTGACAATGATGTGATCAGTTGGACATGCCCATGGTGAATTTTGCAGTAGCATGATTTAAGTTTTTACCATTGATGTATGGAGATTGAAAATGGGTCTGCCATAGATGAGGGATGGAATTAGAGTTTGCAAGCTTTTTGTAGTTTAGGTATAGTTTGTGACGGTAGAGTTTACCTATTTTCAAGTGGGTCTTTTTTTATAGTATTCAGAATATGGGATTCGAAGGGAAGTTTGTCATCAGTTATTCCTAGTAGTTTTACAGTTTTGACCTGTTCTATTACTGTTGTTTTGAGAGAGAGTTTTGAAGTCAGAGCCTAGTACTTTTGGTGAAAATAGGAACTTTGATTTTTTTTGGGGGGGGGTTCCATAATACTTTAGCATTAGTTAACCACGCTTCAATGGATGTGAAAGTGGTTTGTGTGATCATTTGTAGATTGGAGAAGTTTACTGGGGGTGGAGATTATGGTGGAGTCAGCATACTGGGCAAGGTAGCTTTCTAGGCATGCTTTATGGAGATCGTTCATGAATATATTAACATTACATCCGAATGACTCCTCCAGGTACATCTGCAGTTAATTCAGACTGATGCCTCTAGGTGTCAAATTTTGCTTGTTCGTATTTGCATAAATAATTCCAAAACCATACAATGTACATGGTTTTAAAAGATTTCATCTTAAAGCTTACACAGTAGCAAACTCAATTGCATTAATATTTGACCTCTGTCTAGTGCAGGTAAATAATATCATAAAAACAGTATATCTAATTTATATACATATAATTTTCACATTTTTCTAAATATCTCAACAACCAGGTAACACAGAACTCAGCCTCAAATGAAAGTTCTCAGATGAATAAAATGTTTGTGACAGTATGTGTGTAACTTGTGTTTGCTGAGATATTGTAAGATGTTTACAAAATATTACAAATATAATAGTTACTGTGTTTACTGTGACTTATAAAATTAGGTTTAAAGGCCTAGAACCTAAAGAAAACTACCAGTGTAAAATTAGTCTGTGCTGAAGAGTTTGCCATTTATACTTTTTATAATCCCTGTGGTTCCAGAGATATGAACGTTTGTTTGAAATGTGAGGACATCATTTGATTCTGTCAAAAGGCTTAGGCTTCACCCATTGGAAGTTACAGTCCAAACTTCCTGAGCTACATTGGGGTGAATAAGTTAGAGAAGTGGTCGCAGAACTGATCCTTGGGGAACTCCTGTGTTGGCAAGGTGGTCCGAGAGTTTAGTTTACCATTTTACAGCTTGTTTCCTATTTTGTAGATAGCTTGAAAACCAAGTAAGTGCATTAGGGGAGCAGCCTATTCATTCTAGATGTTCTTCGTCTTCCATTGCTGCAGTCCTTACTATTGGGTATAGTCCGCATCCAGTCGGCCCGAATACCAGAGTATAAGGCTGACGTCGGTCAGGGCGCATTAGACTGACGTCAGTACGTCAGGGTACTAATGCGCATGACCGGCGTCATATCCTCAGTCTTTTTTGCCGCGTGATCCGATGCAGAAGCAGTTTTGCGAGTGCAGGTTGGCGTTCTGAAATATTTCCGAAACCGGAGTTTCAGACCAAATCAGAGTTGGCTAAGTACCCCGTTGGGGAACATTTTGGTTTTTTCTTGCCTCAGTATTTAACCGGATGTCAGAAAAAGTGAATAACTGTATTTCTTGTGGGAAACAAATACCTCATAGGGTTTACCATACATTATGTATACCTTGTTTAGGGCCTGAGCACGACGTTGTTGGTTGCCGCTCTTGTGCTAAGTTTAACAAACGCACTATTAAGAGGAGGTTAGACTGTGCCAGATTAGTGTTTGGGAAGCGTTGCAATTATAAAATGCCGTCGGATGCTCCGACGCCCGCTTCATCCAAGAAGCGCAAGGACAAAACAGCGAAGCCTAGGGTTGATGAACCGGCAGTCCCAGACGTCGGTTCTTTAGATGGCTCAGTGGAGCCAGAGGTTTTGCCAGGAGTTTCTATAGAGTCTCAGGCAGAAACTTTACTGTTACAGGATGTACCCTCTCAGGAGGCAGGCCAGGCTGAGGGGCTTCTCAGGTAACTATTCTTCCCTCTCTTCCCAAAGTAGTTAGAGCCTCTCCTTCTGTTGCCAAAACTTCTTTTAGAGGTAGGCCAACTTCAGCTTCAGTAGGGGCTTCTCCTAGCCTTTCGGGTTCTGTACCTAAGAAACATATGCTTAAAATGGCAGAAGATTTGATTACTATGCTTAGAGGTTCTATGGGCCCTCCTGATAAGAGGCCTAGAGTGGAACCAGAGTTTGACAGTTTTGAACAGGGTTCAGGGGCTTCTGAATCTTCTGCGGAAGATTTGCAGGAGTATCCTCATTATTCTGATTCTGATGTGGATGATGCCACTCCTTCGGCTTCTCCTCCTGAGGATTTTTCATTTTCAGAGACTCTGCATTCCATGAGGGAGCACTTTCAATGGGAAGGCCAGGATTACTCTGATTCCAGGAAGAGGCTTAGGGAATTCTTATTTTTACCCCAGCATAGGCCCTTAGCTATACCTCCTGTGTTGAATGTGGTGGAAGATGTTTTTGCAGAGGCTTCCCTGAACCCTGATTCTTTGCCTCCTGCTCCTGTTAAACCTGATAGGTACTATAGGGTGCCCGAAGCTCATAAGTATTTGTTTAAGAGTCCTAGGGCGGACCCAGAAACTGTTTCTCAGGGGCCTAAAGGTGTTAAGGCCTCTGTGGTTAAAAATCCTGTTCCCACTGACAAAGAGGCAAGGGCGTTAGATAGGTGGGGTAAGACAGTGTATACTTCTTCCACTCTAGCCATGAGAGCGTTGAATTGTCAGTTTCACATGCTGAAATATCAATATTATCTCCTTTCACAATTGAAATCTAAGGTGGATGCTTTGGCGGAAGGTATTGATTGTAAAGACTTGCTGGATTTAGTTTATGTGTCTGAACAAGTGGGCAAGCATTCTTTGCAATGTGGTTTTGATGCTGTGCAGGCCTCCTCGAGGGTGGCTGCCACTAGTTCTGTTCTTCGCAGGCATGCCTGGTTGAGGGATCAAAATTTGGCTGAGCATGTTAAGACAAGGATTTTGGATGCTCCTTTACAGTCTGATGTGTTGTTTGGTTCACCTGTGGAAGCAGTTTTAAAGAAAATGGAGGACAAAGCTAAGTCTATGCAAACTGTTAAAGATTTTTGCAGGTACAGCCACCGAAGTTTAGTAGAAATTGGCCTGCTAAGGGGTGGACATATCCTGCTTATGATTCCCAGTCTAGGGGTAGGTCTAGACGTGGTAGGGGCAGGGCTCAAGGTTCTTTTAGGCCTAGAACAGGGAGTTCACCTGCTCAGACTTCTGGTGAGGGCAGGGGTCAGTCCTTTCGTAAACAGACCCAATGACCTGCCTTTTCAACTGCCAGTAGATTCTCGTCTGGCAGCTCCTTTGGAAGGACAACTGTCTCTTTTCAAAGGAAATTGGGATTTAATTACTCAAGACGGATGGGTGTTGGACATCATTCTACCAGTCCCTGTGTCAGAAAGGGGCCTAGGATTTTATTCTCGCATGTTCCTAGTACCAGACAAGGGGAACACGTGGAGACTGCTTTTGGATTTATCTCTCCTCAACACTTATCTGGACATTCCCAAGTTCAAGATGTTGACGTTACAACAGCTTTTACCCCTGCTGGGCAAAGATCACTGGATGGTAACTTTAGATCTCAAGGAAGCTTACCTTCATGTGCATATCAGGCTAAGTTACAGGAAGTATCTGCGGTTTCAAGCTGGAGATTCTCATTATCAGTTCTCTGCATTGCCCTTTGGCTTATCTACTGCGCCCAGAGTATTCACAAAGGTTCTGGCTCCAGTGATAGCTTACTTCAGGCTACAAGGACTTCAAATCTATCCTTATTTAGACGACTGCCTGATTCTGGCTCAAGAAAAGGAAGACCTTCTACAGCATCTGGAATATCTTATAGCAGTGCTAAGATGCCTAGGGTATTCTGTGAACGAAATAAAGTCCAGTCTAGTACCCTCTCAAGACATGTGCTTTCTGGGTGTGAGACTGAATACAGCAGCCCAGATGGCCTTTTTAACCCCGGACAAACAAAAGAGTCTGTCACTTTACTTCCATCAAGATTCATGCTGCAGCAATCTCAGCTCACTATGATTGTGACCCACCATTGTTTTCGCATCCTTTGTTCAAGCAGTTTCTTAGAGGGGCTAAGAATATAAGACCCCCACGTAGAGCTCCTACTCCTGCTTGGGATCTCAATTTTGTGTTGGAAAAACTTACTCTACAACCTTTTGAGCCTGCGGCTACTGCTGAATTGAAATATTTGTCATGGAAGACTGCTTTTTTGTTGGCTATTACTTCTGCAAGAAGGGTGTCTGAGTTGCAGGCCCTTATGGCAGTCGAGCCCTTTTGGTTTTCCATAAGGATAGGGTATCATTACGCACTAATCCTTCCTTTATGCCTAAGGTGGTTTCTAGTGTGGCTTTAAACCAAACTATTCATTTGCCTACCTTTTATGCAGACCCCCAAAATAAAGGGGAAAAGATTTTGCATACTTTAGATGTACACAGGCAATTGCGTTATTACTTAAGCAGGACTAAGGATTTTAGGCAGTCTCAGCAGTTGTTTGTTTCTTTTGCTTTGAGTTCAGGGCAAGCCTGTGTCAAAACAAACTATTTCTAGGTGGATTGGCTTTTGCATTGCATTTTGTTATTCCCATCATGGCAAGGAAGTTCCAGCTGGGATTAGGCCTCATTCCACTAGGGCTACTGCCACTTCAACAGCATTTCTACGGGGGGTGGCAACTAAGGATATTTTGGAAGCAGCTACTTGGAGTTCAGTGCATACTTTCTCTAAGCATTATCACCTTCCTATCTACTCTAAGTCTAGGGCTGGTTTTGCCACAGCTGTTTTGCAAGGCATGTTGTCAGCTCCTGCTTCTTTATGATTTGCCAGCCTCCCTTACCTCTGCTTTGGGATTCTACCCAATAGTAAGGACTGCAGCAATGGAAGACGAAGAACATAGTACAGTTTTGTACCTACCATAAATGTAGATGTTCGAGGATTCCATTGCTGCAGTCCAATTTACCCTCCCTCCTTCCCCTCTGTGTTTAGGGGTGGTTGTGTAGGTGATTTACCTGTTTATATTTTTGTATATATTGTTCATGTTTTGGTGCAGGTATTTTGGGCCTTGTCTTTTTAGGGTCTTCTGACATCTGGGGCAAGAAAAGACTGAGGATATGACGCCGGTCATGCGCATTAGTACCCTGACGTACTGACGTCAGTCTAATGCGCCCTGACCGACGTCAGCCTTATACTCTGGTATTCGGGCCGACTGGATGCGGACTATACCCAATAGTAAGGACTGCAGCAATGGAATCCTCGAACATCTACATTTATGGTAGGTACAAAACTGTACTTTTTTGCAGTAATTTGGTGTGCGACACTGTCAGAAGCCTTGGATAGATCTAATAGGAGCACAGAAGTAATGAGGTCTGCATCCAAGGCTTTAAAAACAGTATCTGTGAATTATAATAGGGCTGTAGTGGTGCTGTGGGCTGGGCAAAATCCATGCTGGGAGGGGAGAGTAGGTTGTGGTTTAGGAGGTACTTAGGAGTTGGGCATGTATACATTTTTCTAAGACTTTTGTTAATGAGGAGAAAATAGAGATGGGTATGTTAGTTTGAGAGATCAAAGGTGTTGCCATCTTTGTGTAGTGGAGTGATTTTTTTTCCATACTAGGTGGGCATATGACTCGGTGATGGATCGATTTATTAGTATGCTTATAGGGTAGGCAATTGCAGAGGCTCAGAGTTTTAGAAATTCTGGAGGTAAATTATCAGTGGAGAGAGAGCAGGGTTTTAGTTTTTTGAGGAATTTAAGTACTAGTGAGGTTTATACTGGTTGCATAGAAAAGTGTAGGCTGGGGGAGTGCTGCTAAGTTGATCTGTTGAATTGTGGGGGGGGGGCTGCTGATTCCTTGGATGAGGCTTGTGGTGGTTTGGGACTTATGGATAGCTGTTGAAGAGGGGGGTTACTGAGCAGGTTTTGAATGGTGTGTGTTGAATATTTGGGCAATTTTCTGTGGGTCGTCATCTGGTGAAGGGGATGGCTTTTGCACAGTACAAGGAGTAAGTAGCATTCTGACAGATATCCAGAACTGTTCTTTATTATAACTTTGGCTGGATAGTTATATAGAGAAATAGCTTTTGTTTTTTTTGTTTTTTTTTATCATGTATAGCTAGCTTTTTGGTTTTGTTACAGAGCTGCTTGAAGTTCTTGATTTGGGTTTTTACTTTTTTCCACCGCCTTTTTGAGTCTGTCTTTGTGATTCATGGTGTAGGATGGTGAGAGGGAGTTCATTGTTGGCTACTGTAAGTAAAAAAATTCTCATTAGCACTATTTAAATACTACACAATTTTCTTTACATATTATAAAGTTTTTGGTTATTTTATTTAAGTGTAAACAGGATAGCGATGTTGTAAACAGGATAGCGATGTTGTATTACTAAGGGGCTACTGGCAAGAGAGGAGGGATTACACTGGCATGTATTTATATTCCCACAAAATCTGCTATAAGTCTTAATAATATTTCTTCCAGAATTATCAGCTTTCAGCAAGGAATATTCTCTTTCTCCTTGTTCAGTTTTTAGAAATTTAGGCACTGCAATGTAAAAAAAAAATCTGGTTAAAATAGCATGACAGAAAAAAATAGTATGCTTCTTATCCTTGCATAGAAGACTGCCTGGCAATTAGCTTAATCTAGTAATGAGTTTAAAGAGAAAGTTGCAAGTAAATGAAAAAGAATATTGAATATTATAAGGCTTCTTTCTAGTAAACTGTTTTGTGTGTAGTTCTCATGGTCTCTAGCAGGCTATGATAGAGAAATGGTTTGGAGAAAATGTTTTCTGAAAGCATTCAAGTATTTTCCCGGCTGAGAGAGCTATAAAAATAAGACAAGTCCAGACGGCATTTAATTTTGAACCACAGGCTGTACCGTGTGTCTTAGCATGAATAGCATTTCTTTTAGGTCAGCTCATGTCCTGTGAGTGTGGCTGTCAGTTTGGAACATTTGTTCATATTAGGAGAGTTAAGTTAATAGGTATTGTGTGTGTGTGTATTTTTGTTTGAGTGTTTTCAATAAGACAAAAAAGTCTGTAAGATGTGACAGAGGCTGAAATGGAGATGACAAGAAAACTGTATAAAAGATTAACCTGCCAAACAGTATTGTATGTAACACAAGCTGGAACTGAACATTTAAATGCTGTTACACATAAAAGGTGGGGATAATTTCTTAATATGATCCTTTCTGTAATGTCTTTAAATGTTAATGGTTTCACAGATAAATGCAAAATAGTTGTGCACTATATATTAAAAATGTGGAGTGCAAATAGCTGTGCTACATGAGATGCACTTGGAAAGAACTCAACATGTGAATTTGATAAAGGTTTTCAAGATGGTTATTCAGTGGAATACCTGGGGCAAAAGAAGAGAGGAGTACCTGTATTAATTGCTAGAGGAACTCCAATAGTAGTAGAAGAGGATAGACAAATGGTAGAGTTGTATTACTAAGGGGCTACTGGCAAGAGAGGAGGGATTACACTGGCATGTATTTATATTCCCACAAAATCTGCTATAAGTCTTAATATTTCTTCCAGAATTATCAGCTTTCAGCAAGGAATATTACTTATAGGTGGGGACTGGAATTTTGGTTTATGAAATTATTTGAAATGGAAGATGTGAATTCAGTACTATTATTCCCCAAGATACAAAAACTGGGCTAGGCTAGACAATGTACATTTCACAGGAATGTGCATTTAATTGAAGATCTTGATATGCACCCAATAGTACTTTAGATCATGTGCTATTGATAGCTACTCTCTGTTAAAATGTGATGCTGGCACTTTCCCACCTATCTGTTGAAGAGAGGAATTGGTAGTGGAAATTATTCAGGAGCTGTTAGAAAAGCTATAAACTTCTGAAAATATAGCTAGGGACTGGGTTGGAAATAAAGGGGAGATGTGGTTAAGTAAGAAATATTTAGAGGGACTGACAAATGTTAAAGTACTGCAAAATAGGGGGACTTGCTCAGAGCAAGAGGAGCAACTGCAGAATGCTAAACAGAAAATAAGGTATCTCTGATGTGGATGAGTTTGGAAACACTGCTGTTAAGCAACTATTTTTTGATAACTCTAGAGCACAAAAACTTTTAGCAGAATAACTCTGGCAACAAAGTATAAAGGGTTAACAAGGGATCCTGCAGAAGTTTTAGAAATGTTTTGGAAATTCTGTGAAAGTCTGTAATGCAGAGAAATATGGAAATCAAGAAAAGCTACAAATGGAAATGTTTATGGAAGAATTGAATATCCTGAGGTTAGAGGTAGAGAAGGCTCAAATACACACGATAGGAGGAGATGAGATAAAATTGTTATATATAATGTCTATAGGAAAGTCCCCCAGTAATAGAAGGTATTCCTGGGAAACTTTGTAAGCTAGGAGGGAAAACTGATAAAGATCTGGAATGTTTTGTTTAACAGTAATTTAAGATAAGTACCAGCATCCTGGAAGAAAGCTGCAATATCTAGAGGGTAAAGGACCAGCAGATCCACCTTCATACAGGCCCATTTCAATTCTAAGCCAAGATTATAAAGTTTTTGTCTAATGGCTAAAAGAAGGGTAAAAGTGACGCCAAAATTGATATAAATCAATGGGGTTTGTGGAAGGAAGCAAACATTTGACAACATTAATAGAACTCCGATTATCCAGAGGGAAGCAGAATATAACAAAATACCACTGTTGGTAGTGGGTTCTTGTTGCAGAGAAAGTATTTGACAGAGTAAGCGGGGATTTTATGAGCAGAGGAATGGAAGCATTTGTATTAAAAGGCTGAGTAGGAGGACATATGAGGGATTGGAGCAGAAAATTAAAGTGGGTGGGGTACTCTGATAATTTCTGCTTGAGCAGAGGAAAGAGGCAGAGGGGTAACCTCTTTCCCCCGTTGTTTTCATTATAAAATAAGGGACTCAAATTCAAAGATATGATCAGTATGGTAGTCAAGAAAAGTTGGTTCTATTTGCAGACATTTTATACCTGATAAAATCAGAAAAGGACATTTGTGGAACATTTTGACTGTTTCATATCTTTTCGGAATACAAAATTAATGAAGCTAAAACAAAGACAACTGCAGTAAATTATTTACCCACACATGAATTGGTTCAGCATTCTGGGGGCATGATAAAATGAAGATGTTAATATGGATTAAAATGATTCTGGTGCAGCAGCCAAGGATATGTGGGTTGAGACTACACAAAAGATAATACAAAAACTGAGAAATTGGAAACTCTGTGGTATGGATATGGCTAGTAAGATACAAGCAGTTAAAATGTTTAGTCACTTTAGTATTATACACAGGTCAGGCATATTTTTTATCAACCAGAGAAGTTGTGGATAGCAATTAACAGAGCTGAATGATTTTATCTGGGAGGGGAAGGTGGCAAGACCAAGTGGAATAAGACAATTTTCCAGTAGAACAAGAGGGATTAGGATTACTTGATTTGAGGGGTATTTCAAAGCTACACAGTTAAGGCTGCTATACACAGCACAAGCAGACACCTGTAATTCAAAGTGGAAAGGGATGATGAAATGGGGGAAGCTCAAGAAACAAGGAGAGACTGGGATTTTGGATGCAAACCTTTAAGGAAAGTAACAATCGTACAGAATATTGTATTCATAAAGTAGCAGAGAGTATTCCAAGAGCTAAGCCAATACAGGAATTGTAGAAAGGTGATTCTGCTGATAGGGATTACTGCAGTTGGGGATACAGACAATCTGCAAGAAGGGACTGGAATTGGAAAAAACTGGCAAAGGAACCAAGGTATTGGGAACAAATGACTAAAGAGGAAAGGTAATAGAATGGGAAGATGCAAATAATTCATTTGGACTGCAGGTTACAGCTTGCCTTCCCTATCAGAATGATTATCTGAGTGTAGGCAAAGAGAAATGGGGGGGGGGGCTCCTAAATGAAAGGCCAGCACTGGTAAAGTTTTTGGTGGGATCTAGAACAAAAAGCTGCTGTCAAAACAAAAATGGTACAACATATAAAATATTGCATGATTATAAGCATCAGAGGATGTTAGGATTGTATAAGCAATTCACAAAGAAACAATGGGAGGGATATGTGTATGTCTCCCAAATATACAACAAAATCTAGATTTAGGATTTTTGCTTGGAAATGTTTACATAGATATGTTTATACCCCAAGTAGACTCCATAGATTTTTTTTCCACAGGTGTACAGCAAATGTTGGAGGTGTGAAGGAGAAAGAGCCAATTGGGAACATATTTTCTGGGGGTGTAATGAGTTGGCAAATTTTAAGGATTCCCTGCAGAATGTTCCGACAGTGCTACTGGGTTGACAAAGTTGTGTAACTAGGAAAATTATTTGTTTTTGAGCTATGATGCAGAATCAGAATTGCCTAGATATAGTAAAGCCTTGTTGAGTCTAATTATGGTGGCTGCCAAAAAGTACTAGAAAATGGAAATCAAATTTATACCAGCTGTGCTAGAAGTAATGAATATGGTAACGGGGATAAAACTGGAATTTGGATCTTTTGCATAGGAAAAAATGGCAATTGTGGAAACAGTACATACGGGGGAGCAATGAGGTTTAAACGAAGGCAGAAATTGAACTATGTAATGATTAACAATGGGTAAACGTGATGTATAATGTTTGCAGCTAGAATTGTAATTATGGTTTGTGATGTAAAATGCTTGCAACTGAGATTGTCAATTTGGTTTGTTTTCATTTATGTAAATGTATGCCTTTGTCATAAGTGATAGATTTTTTTTGTTTAAAAAAATTAAAGCCTGTTAGCTGTCAGTCTGGGACAGTTCCTATTAGGGTTAAACTTCTCTTTTTTTTTTTTTTTTTTTTTTTTTTGAAGATCTACATACTTGTGTATATTAAGGTAATATGCTATGAGCATATTCTTGGGATATGTTTTATTTGAGGATTTTCGTTAAAACAAAAGTCTTGTAAAATGTGAATTCGGTTCAGACAGACATGATGAGACTAAGTGATCAACCTGCCAAACAGTGCATGCATGTAACACAAGCTGAAAACAAGATTTTTTTTTAAAAAGCTGGTGCATGCAACAGGTTGGAGCAGTAACTTATCATAATGGCAACACTTTCCATATTATCTTGGAACATGAGTGGTCTCACAAGGAAAATAAAAGAAAGCAGTGAACTATATTAAGAAATGTAGAGTGCAAATAGCTATACTAAAGGAAAAACACCATTTGGAATGAACTAAGCATATCAGTTTGATAAAGGATTTCAGGATGGTTATTTAGTGGAATATCTGGGACAGAAGATAGGGGGAGTACTTGTAATAATTGCTGGATGAGCTCCAAAAGTAATAGAGGAAAAAAGATAATGGTAGGTTTGTGATGGGGACTACCAACAAAGGGAAGATAATTACTGTAGCATGTATTTATATTCTACCTAAAACTGCTACAAAGAGTTTAAGAAAATTCTTGGAGAAACTCTGCTTTCAGCAGGTAATATTACTTTTAGGTGGGGATCAGAATTAGATTTGCAACTGTGGGAATGTATGTGGGGGCCTAGAAGGGTAATATAACAAAAAATGGTTGATTGTGAAAAAATTTATGAAAAATTGTATGAAAGATGTGAATTCAGAAGTAGTAACTTGAAAATGTGCATATTCCTCAAGGTACAACAACTAGGATAGGCTAGACAGAAATAATTCACAGGAACGTGCATTTCATTGAACATTTTAATAACATCCAATAACTATTTCAGATTATGTACCAATATAAAAATGCAAGGTAATGAAGTAAAAATGACACTGGTGCTTCCCTACATATCTTAAACAGAGGAATTTAGGAAATGGGTAGTTGAAATTTGGGTATTAGGGAAGACAGAAGTTTCTTCAGAAGCTATAGCTAGGGAGTGGGATAAAATGAAAGTGGAGTTTAAAAGATTGGGTAAAAAATAAAACTAAGATGATATGGTTAACCAAAGTTATTTATAGGAACTGACAAAGGTTAAAGTATTACAGAATGAGTGGAATCTCCAAGAACAAGAGGTGCAACTGCAGAGTGCTAAAGAGAAAATAAGGGACTTCTTGGATAATATGCATGAATTTGCAAAGATTACTGTTAAGCAACTGTTTTGACTCCAGAGCACAAAAAAAAATATCACAATGACTGGTAAAGTAGAAGGGGTTGTTTTGTAAGCTTTGGAAGCCTATAACATGGAAAATAACCAGAGATTTTGTTGAGGTATTATAAAGATTTCAAAAACGTTAAATCTGTAATAGAGCAGGGAAATGTGGAAATCAAGAAAGCACAAGTGGAAATATTTATGGAATGATTAAATGTGTAAAGGTTAGAGATAAGGCTTTATTAACAGTATAGGTGGAGATATGAGAAAAACGATGCATAACCAATTGACAGGAAAGTCTCCAGAAATAGATGGTACTGCTGTGGAAGTTTGGAAGCTAGGAGGGAAGAAACTGATAACAATCTGGAAGGTTTTGCTTAACAGTATTTTAAAAGGAGTGGAAACACCAACATCCTGGAAAAATGTGTGGTGGTTATAATACCTAAAGATGTTAGACCCATCAGAGCCAGCTTCATATAGACCCATTTTGATTTTAAACCATGCTTAAGTGTTTGTAATGGCTGGAAGAATGGCAAAGGTGTTGCCAAAATTGATAGATATGGATCATTGTGGTTTTGTGGAAGGGATGCAAATATTTGACATTATTAGAACAATGATGATCCAGAAGGAAGCAGGATGTAAGAAAATACCATTATTGTTGGTGGGTCACAGTGCAGAGAAAGCATTCGACAGAGTAAGTTGAGATTTTTATCAGGGCAATGGAAGAATTTGCATTCCCTGACACTAAGATTAATTAGGTCTATATATAACTAATTACAGGCAAAAAGTGTGTGTTGAGGGGGGGGGGTCCCTGTCTGGTGAGATCTGTCTGAACAAAGGACTAGGAAGAGAGTGTTCTGTCTCTCTTATTTGCATTATATTTAGAACCATTTGCAAATAAATAAGGGCCTCTTTAATCCAATATTGGTATGGTAATCAAGAAAAGTTGGCTTAATTTGAAGATATTTCTACCTGATAAAACCAGAAAAGGATATTCAGTGTTGTGAAGCATTCTTATACAATTTCATGCATCATCTCTGGATATATTTAATGAAGACAAAACAAGGGCTATAGCTGTGAACTGTGTACTCACATATGACCTGGTTTAAGTAAACTGAGAAGGTAATTTGGGATTACCTGATTTAGAGATATTTTAGAGCTGCACAGTTAAGGCTCCTACACATAGCATAAGCAGAAAGCTATAATTCAAAATGGAATGGGACGATGAAAGCAGAGGGAATCTCAAATTAGGAAAGAGTGGGATTTTGGATGTAGATCCATAAGGGGAATAATAGCCATACAGAATATTATATTCATAAAGTAGCAAAGTATTCTAGGAACTAAGCCAACATGGCAATGGAAAAAAAGAGGTTCTGTCTATAGGTATGACTACAATTGGGGGTACAGAGAAAAGGCAAGAGGGGACAGGAATTTACTGGTGAAAACTGGCAAAGGAACCAAGGTACTGGGTGCAAATTAGAGGGAAAGGTAGAATGGGAAGAGGTCAAGAATACATTTGTACTGCAGGCTAGAGACTGCCTTCTCTTTCAGGGATTGATAACAGAGTATAGGCAAAGAGAAGGGGGATAGGTGAATTCCTAAGGGAAAGACCAGCAGTGGTAGAGTTTTTAGTTGAATCTAGAACAGTAGCTGCTGTTAAAGGGATTATAACTGAGTCAATCAGAGGAGGTTAGGAAAGTTTTGGAAGTGATACTGGATAAGCGATTCACAAAGAAACAATGAGCAAATGTATGTATGGCTCCCCAATATGCAACAAAGCCTAGTACATTTAGAAGTTTTCCATGAAAGTGTTTGCATAGGTATTTTTATACTGCAAGAAGACTCAAAATAATTTTTCCTTTGGTTGATTGCAAGTATTGGTGGTTTGATGGGGAAGAAAGAGGCATATGGGAACAAATTTTTGGAGGTGTAATGAATTGGCAGTCTTTAGAAATTCCCTACAGACTACTCTGTCAAAAATATTGGGTAAACAAATTGTAGTAACTAAGGATTTTTTTTTTTTTGAGATGGGATACAGGATCTGAATTGCCTAGTCATAGTTAGGCCTTGTTGAGTTTAATTCTGGTGGTTGCTTAAAAAAAAGGCAATTACTAGAAAATGGAAATCTGTCTAAACCAATAGTATTTGCACTGAATATAGTAACAGAGAAAAGAACTTGAAGTTGGATCTTTAGAAAAGGGAAAAAAACTACATAGAAAAAATGGGAATTGTGGCAACAATACATGCTGAATAATTCTGAGGAGGAATGAGGTTTAAGGGAGGGCAGGAATTGAATGAACTATGTAATGTTAGACTGACAGTGACTACAGACGATTATATATAATATATCAATTTAACATTTGTTTACCAGGAAAGTCCAACTTAGAACGAGACCATCTTCAGCAGTGGCCTGGTGAGAAATGCTTGAGATGAATGTCTTTGTAATGTGGGAGGACACTGGAGCACCCAGGGAAACCCACACAAACTCAGGGAGGACATGCAGACTCCACACAGAAGGCACCCTAGCTGAGAATTGAACCAGAGAACCTGTTGCTGTGAGGCGACAACACAAACTTCTGCATCACTGTGCCATCCAAATAAAATAATGTTGGCCTGACAATGACTACAGAAGTTATGTAATATTTGTAACTGAGAATATATCAATATGGCTTGTTTTAATTTATATAACTGTATAATTACATATGTCATAATTGATAATTCAATAAAGGTTAAAAGGAAAGAAAAAATGACCGCACCTCTTAAGCAGAGTAATGGGATCATTTTGAAAAAGATGCCATTATAGAAAATATACAGTTGAGTGCATAGATGTGAGAAATTTGTAATGTCTCTGGTGGCAACCAACTGAAAATTAACAAATCCTAGGAAAACTTATTCAAAAAATTTTGTACACGTCACCTGTTTAGAGGATGCTTAATCTACACTAGTATGGTCTGAAAATGACATACAGGCCAGCTAAGAAACTACACACAGCAGGTACATTGAGTAAAACATACAAGAGAAGCAAAAAAAAATATTTGGGGAATTTAGTGGCCAATGACAGAAGTTAAAGAATTCCAGTGAGTTACTGACACTGCTTTAGAAATGTACTTACTGAAATAAGTTTACCATAAAAGTTTGGCCCAAGTAGAAATCAAGTAAGATTTCTTTTTTCCAGGGCTTCAATGTTCATCTGCCTAAATTGTTTGGTCAGCTTTGAGAAGACAAATAATTGATGGGTGAATCCTATCTGACAGTAGGGAGTGTAAAGAGAGCAAATGCCAAACTGTATTAACAATGAATGTTGCTTCCAAGTGAACACGCAATAGAGTTGTACCACTTAACACTTTATGTGAAAGCATACCCAGTTCCAAATGGACTGCATATAGTCACTTCAGGTTGAAGTAGCCATTTGCGTTGTGTAGATTTCCTTTCCATGAAATGAACAAATTGATAAGCACCAGTTTGTTGTTTCAAGTTACACAATGGTGTAAGAGTGGTAAACAATGCAATAGTTAGGAAGTTAGAGAACTTAAGTTTGGGTATGAATTAAAATGTACAATGGCTGTTGCACACGGTCTGCAATTTAATGGACAAGTGGAGAATCGCATGACAATGAACAGTTGCAAATGCTGTGGTATTTGTCATATGCGAGTAGTATTTGCATGGATTAGAAATCTAACAAGCTGAATTGTTAATGGGCAGAAGGTTTAAAAGCAGACAATTTAATGATGCTTAAAAACCAGTACAAAGTAATGGAAGTGCTGGAAAGAAACTGGCAGACATTCTTTCCTTGAAACTTCTGAGAATCACTAGATCTTTGAAGATGAGAAAGAAATGAGACAGAAGTCATGAGCACCTGCATCCTAAACCTGAAGTAATTGATCAAATGTCTGAATCAAGGTCTTTTGCCTCTGGGGAAGAAGGAAAGGTATACAGAAAAGTGTTTTTATACACATCTCCAATTTAAACTGCCTATTAAAATGAACATTCAGAATCATCACAAAAGTAGGGTTGTCAGCTGTCTGGTTTTCAGGCAAATTGTCCGGTTAACAAATATCATCAAAACTGGACTGGTTTTGTGCCACCACCACTGAGAGCGAGTGCCCTCCCACTTTTACAGCTGCAGCAGTGCAGCACAGGTTGGTATTAGCACAGTCTTCTTTAAGTTACGGCTTACGAGAATCCTCATTCATGCGTGTGTGCTTATTACACCACCTGTGTGGAATGGAAATTTTAAGCTAGCTAAGCCTAAGCAGCCAGTTCTGTGAAGAGCAAGAGAGAGAGGCAAGACTGGGGGGGGGGGGTGTCACCGTGTGCTACTTAAATCTTTCATCTACAGCGGAAATAATTAGCTTAGGTCAGGTGAGGACTAAGCAGTCTTGTAATTCATTTAGCAGCCTTTGTGCATAAGATCAATGTCCTGCTACTCTCTGAGGAAAGGAAAGTCTGTGCTGTCAGTAGAGGATGACAGTAGTGACTGACACAACAATCCGCTAAGAAACATTCTTTGCTGTCTAAAACGCTAACAAATATTTTGTTAGCATATGCCTCTGTCTGAAGGCTCTGTGTAAGATTGTAACTGTGGTACTTAGCAGGACCAGGTAGATGAGGGTTTGAGAGTCAGGGGTCAGTATAATTTTTGTAAGGGTAATAATTGAGTATTAACTGTGTGTGACAGAGAGAGAGGGAAAGAAAAGAATGCTTGAAAGGTCAAAAGCTGTAGTTGGGGAGAATAGAGTATGATATAGTAAGAGAAGTGAAGAGGTACTAGAACAGACATGAAGAGAGCTAGGATAAATGGGCATATCTTTAATCAACTTTGACATCATTGACTAATTTTCAATGACATAACCTGACAGTAATTTTTCAAGGGAGATTGTAAAAATATGGGGGAAGATTAGGGAATTTCTGCAAATCTCTAAGTATTTCAAATATATTTCAATGGGTAATAGATGAATTTTAAAGAGCGAATCGTGAAAACTGTTCCGTTGTCCATACGCAGATCATCTTAGGGAAAATTAGGGTAAATGAAAGGTCTTATAAAGGAAGGAAAAGGGGAGGAAAGGATGGCCAAAGGTTAAAGTATTTGGAAGTCAGGGACAAGACACAATAATACCATGTGTTGACCAGGTAGGCCAAGTGGACACACAGTCCTTTGCGAACTGGGACAAATTTCTGCGCGTGTGGCAAAAGATAGTGGAGGGAATCGGACCCTATACCACAAGAACTATACAATGGATAGACTTGGAAAAGGGCAAGACTTAATAGGGTGTTTGCAAATAAATTAGTAAAAGGGACATTTTTTTTTTCTTTTAGTTCTTTTGCTGGAAAAAAGAGAAGACTATTTTGGATTGTTTCAGGAACAGAGACATTTCACTGAGGATGGAGAAGGTGAAGTGATGAATGAGTTATTTGTTTGGCAGTTTACCAAAAGGCATAAGGGGAGGGAGACAGCATGGCAGGGTATAGAGGCATGGGAAGTACTGGATTGATGGGATTCATTACTGTGGATGGGTTGATGTTGGAATTGTCTTGACTAGGGAGGCTGAAGTTCTAGGACTAAATGGAATTCTGACATTGGCAGATCTATATTGGAACTTTTCACTAGGTTATTGAAATATAAGATGAAGAGTGTTTGGAGGACTGTGATGTCTGTTTAGAATACTTGCATAAAACTGGTCCTGCAAACTGTAAACCTGTGGATTTGACTTTGGTGATGAGAAAGCTGTTGTAGGCAATTTTGAAGGGAAAGTTTTCGACAGGAAAAATTATTTAATGGACTGCTTTGCACATGCTTTTATAGAGCACATGAGGCATGGGGGTGGGGAATTGAGAAGGGCATCAGATTAGATTTTGGTGTTTAGGAGTGGCAGCTGGTATTTGAGATGGAGGACAGACACCAGTGGCAGCCAATGAATGGTCTGCTGCATAGGGGGCAATTTTTTTTTGTTTGTTTTAAAGCTCATTCAGTAAACATGTTAAAGTTGTATGGCTATATTATAGCAAAATCAAATAAGTTCTCCAGCAGATATGTTGTTTCTGGATGTTGGGAAGGCTTTTAATAAGATATCAAGCAGATGAAACAGTAAAATGAAATGCTTGTAGAGGAGATAAACAAGTGTTTATAGTTTATAGTTGCGCCTCTGTAATTCTTTAAAACCACATCCACTACACGCAAACAAAGCATTGCAACAGGATCAGTGGATATGGTTCTAAGTTGTTTTACTACATGTCTGGGGTATTTATTTTTGTACGTCTGTAATGCTCCTAATAATTATACTACAGAGTTGTGGTTCTGAGTAAAAAGGTAATGGAACAGCTGCAAATCATGACTGTACTTTTCCTAATATGAACATTATATTTGAAAGTATTGCTTAAAAGGACACAAATACTGATTTTAATGTAGATTTTATAAAGTGCTTTTATTTTTTTTAATTTGTCCCATGAGAAATTGGAAGGTACATGTTTGCTGCAGTCTCAAAACAGCTATCAAAATTCACCAGCTGTCAAATTTTAAAGGATAAACATTGCAGTCTGTGACATGAAACTTAATGAACAGTTTTGAAAGTTAGAACATGGGCTGTAGCTTCACTTCTGTCATGAAATACCACAAAAGAATAATTTCTGCTCCTTTTCCATGCAGTTATATTTTTATTTATTTAAATTTGTTGACCGGGGAGTGTCAAATTAAACACTGCCATTGCTGTACACCTCTCTTATTTTGTTGGAAGTCACATAAATTGTCTAAAAATAAAAGTTGTGACTTGTCTTGGGGCATATTTCAGCTCTCACATCTAGTCCCCCCCCCGTCCCAAGAATAACCACTTTCTGATTGGCTGCACCCTTCATATTTTCCTGTAGTGAAGTGAAAGAAATTCAGCTTTGCAGAAGTGCATTTTAACTCATTTTTAAAGACCCACGGCTCTAGCTACCCAAATGAAAGTAGGTATTGATGCATGCCTTATGGGTTATCTGGTATTACCTTACAGTTTCAAGACTGGGATTGTTACATCATACATCGGTGCCCTTTTTCATTTACATACAACAAAAGTTATTTCTTCTGCTGTGAAATCAGCTGTTTTACTGTGTGCCTGTCCACCACTGTCTTGTTAAGAAACTGGGGCACATAATGTACACCCATTCAGCTCTAAAGCATCAGCTGTCTTTCTTTGGAACACTTGCATTTTGTGACCATCTTGTCTTAAATAGTATGCTAACCCCTGACTTTCCACTTCTTTTCTCAAGAGTTTTGGAAAAAGGCAAAAAATAAAAGGATCATTTATTAAGTCTAACTGATTCACTTAAAGTTAAAGTAAAAGAAAGCTTGCATCAAAAGCATTTTTGAACAAATAAGTATGACATTACAATACCTGACATTGCTAATTAGGAAATCCACGATAATTTGCCAGAAAAATTAGCAGTTCTACAAAGAGCAGGCAGAATATAAGGCAAAATCAGGGAATTTGAGAAGTATGTTTGTGTCTTCATAGCATCAGTTACCTAATGTATGTTGGTTTTGTTAACAGAAATGGTCTGTGGAGAAAAGGTGGTGCATTAAACTTAAATAATGATAATTAGCGTTCTGGAGTTTTTCAGAAAATATATATTCACATTAAAAAAAAACTTTGCTAGAATCTCCTTGTGTTCTGAGTATGCTTCTCAAGCAATTTGGAAATATAGAGCTGATAAATATTTTTTGGCACTTTTTAACTATTCAGCATGGAATAAAACAATAATTGAATTCAGTTCAGAATACAGGTGGAATAGCATTTATTTAAACTGTATTTGTTTTAATAATGCTACACACTCAAGTGTGCTAGCTCGCACTGCACTTAAATTTTTAGTGCTGTTTTAGCTGCTTTTCTGTTAGAATTTTTTTAAGCTTGTTTCCTGCCTTTCCTGTAACTAGTCTGGTCCAGATACAGATTTGCTGTATCCAGGATTGTTTGTAAGCTTCTGAGCTCCCCAAGCCTTTCTGTGTTGGAGGGAAGCCTTCTAGCTTATCAGTGGGACACTGTGGGGTGGGAGTTGCCCCATGCTACTAGTGAGTAGACTCTGCCAGTATAACCTTGCACCAGTCCAGGGACACACACTAACAAGTAGATGTTCCTTTTGTAAGAAACTGATACTTCAGTAATGCAAAAGTAGTTGTGTAGTATTTGTGTTGACTCTATTAATGCAGCTTTTTGTCTTTAAGTTTAGCTTATTATATGTCTGCTGTCACTGTCTGCAGGTACTTTACTTATTAATACTGTTTTATTATGGAAGACACGAATAATGGTGTCCATGTCAATGATAATAATGAGAGTTTTGTCAGCCCAACTACCAGGTCAGACAGGTCTACTCCACCAAAGAAGTGAAAACGAAATATCTGTTATTGTAATGCAGAGTGGGAAAGGGAATTTTCATGGCTACAGAAATACACGGAAGATACAAAAGCTAGATGCAAGCTTTGTGCAGCAACATTCACTGTTGCATCTGATGGAAAAAAAGCAGTTGTAGCACACGAAAGCACCAAAAAGCATACTACTTGTTCCCAAGCTAGTGCGTCATCTCAACAACTGAAGACATTTTTCACATCGCCATATAGTACGGCATCTCACAAAGTATCCCTAGTGGAAATTGCTGAAGTTTATCATGGAATTAGACATTTCGTATAATGCACAGGACTGTGGTATCAAAGTTATGAAGTCAGTAATTGATGACTCAGAAATCGTTAAAAAGATGACCTGCGGCCAAACAAGAGTCCGCCATAGTAAACAATGTTTTGTACCCATTTTCACTAGACATTGTCCTTGATAAGTTATATGTCTGTTTGCCATTTTCCATTGCTACTGATGCATCTAACAAAGGGAGCTGTAAATTCTATCTGGTTGGTGTTCAGTTCTTCACCCCGCAGATTGGAATTTCTTTGTGTTATTGACTTTTACGAGGATGCATTCGAAAACCCATTAAAAATCAACTCTGTTATGTTTTAAAAGAATGTCAATTGCCTTGGCAAAATGTTACTGCTTATGCCGCAGAGAATGCATCGGTAAACTATGGCATAAACAACTTTATCAGAAGTCAGTTTCAGAGGAGATTCCTAAAATTATTGCAGCACACTGCAATGACCACATTATGTATAACTGTGTGAAAAATGCTTTAAAGGTCATGTCATTTGATGAAAATTTCGTCATGAAAGTGGTGTTTGCTGAATTCAGTAATTCTGTGTTGAGGCGAGCAAAACTGAAGAGCTGCTTTGATTTCTATGAGTCTGAATGCCACGAGATAATCAGACATGTTCCAACCCGCTGGTTGAGTTTGTTCAAGGCTCTTGACCGAATTTTGCTGTGCTGGATGCCTTTGAAAACTTATTTCTTGTCTCAAGGCGAAGCTGATTGTCCGAAAGTGATGTGGAAAATGTTGAAGGACCAGGAAAACGAACTGGCACTAGACAGCCCAACAAAGTTGGAGCTGTATCTGTATTTTACACACTATTTTGTCGTCCTTTCAAGAGGCAATTTTAAGGCTTGATAAATCAACAGCAGCTTGTGAACTGTACAGTATAAAGGAACACTTTAAGCTGTCTCTGCAGCATAGGACTGATGACAATTTTTTTGGTATGAAGGTAGCATTTGCCCTGCGCAAAAGTCATCTACCAGAGCAGTTCATTGAGAAGTTCATAATTGAAGTACTGAATGTGTACAAGCGAGCAATGACATATTTGAACATTCCCCATATCGTCACTTCAAGCCACTGTCTTTTACCAGTGTCACAAGATCGCCTTCACTCGACGAAGAGATTGACATTTGGATGCAAATGCCTCTATCCACCCACCATCCATCCGACAGCCTGCACAATGAAGTGCGAGCTCTTAGTGAATTGTTCGTTATCCATAGCTGTGCAAGCACAGCTGAGGCTTGGTGTAAGTTTTTCGAGCATGAGTATGCACCAAATCTGTTGAAACTTGTTCAGCACATTGTCTGTTCCAGTCTCGAATGCAGCCATTGAGCGCGTGTTTAGTGTTATAAATAACATTTGGACGGATGAATGATACACTTACGCCAGAATCAGCTAAAAGTGAACTGTCAGTTTTCTTTAACCTGCCATATTCCTGCACAGAGTTTATTTCACAGAACAAGCGCCTAATCAGGGCTGCTCAGTCGGACTCCAAATACCACAAATGTGGAACTTCAACTGAGCTATGCAATATTCCTAACAGACTCTAAAATGGGCACTCCTACACACACTGCCCAAACTGTGACCACATTCCAACTATGAATGTACCAGTGCATGCAAAGTATGGCTGTACAACTCCCTGACCATCACCACAGAGACAGAGCAGAGCTGCTCCACAAGAGTTCAGACAATGAAAGAACAGGTCTTTGGGAGCATAATCTCTTGTCCACTCTCTCAGTCCTTATAGGTGAGGGATGCTCCCAAGTCACAAAGTTATGATCAAAAGAATTCCACATGCACAGTGGCACAGAGGTTAAAACTGTTTCAAACCCTCAGGTCTACACAGTTCAGTCCCATCCACTGTCTACTGTCTAAAGTTTGAATGTTCTGAATGAGCTTTCTTCAGTCTATTCCTGCCTTCCAAAAATAAATTAGCTAACTGACTATTTTAGGGTCCATATATATTTAATTTTCCTTGCTCTTGTGGCCTGGGTCATGGTGGAAAAGGGTCAAAGGACCAGTTCATTTACTCTGCAAATGAATAATGCACAGAAGTTAGCTTACTCCAACACAAATATTAGGCTGCATAATGGACAGATTTCTAACAATATTTATTTACATCAGGAAGCAGCAAACACAGCAAGGCAGGCCAAACTGAGCTGAGCCTAATGGATTTGTTATCAAGACGATCTCTGAATAGGTTTCCCCTACAAGTTTGCAAAGGACAACTGGCCATTTTATGAATGGCCAAATGTCTTTGCCCAACACGTTTCAGTTTCTGAATGAAAATTCTGCAAACTGAGCTGTGTGCAGGAAGGAGGAGGTACAATGAGGAAGAAGTAGAAGGATGGAGGAGGTTACTAGAGAGCAAGAGGAGGAGTGAGAGTGAAAAAAATCTATGACATGGCACATAACCACCAGTGGAATCTGGGGAGATGCTTTAGACACTGATTAATGTGAATGAACAACTCATAAGATGCCAGTGTTTGAGTTGCTTATTTACATTTTTTATAGAACATTGCTCATGTACAAGGAATACTTTTTTTTAAATTTTTTTTTTTTTTTTTTTTTTTTACAGAAGAGCACAGTAAATCTGCTGAAAGCAGGCATTTGGAACAGAAAAAGAGGGTGTTCCCATCAGCTGATATCACAGTGATGTCACAATGGGCGGAGCATGAATGGGAGAGGGGGTGGGAATGGGTGATGCGAGGGGCATGAACTTATTCCAGTTTTAGCCACAAAGAAAGCTGGTAACCCTACACAAAAGTCTTCTGGGACAGTGCTTGCCAAGAGCTGCAGAGAAGTTTCTGAAATCTTATTCCAAAGAAAAGTTGCATAGTAGCAGGAGATATGGCAAAAGGAATATCAGATTCCTGAGAGAATAGCCCTATTAAAAGACATGAAAGAACACTGAATAATTTTTATAATGAATTATTAGTCTGAGAATTGTTTGTGATACTATAGATTGAAATGTCACAATTCATCCTGTTTATACTAAGCACACGATAACCTTTGATAGTGTTGAAAATGTTTATAATGGATAAATGTGAGTGATGCTTTCTACTTCGTATGGTGTACAAGCTTTAAATGTGATCCAGTGTCTGCTCTACCTGGCTTCAACCTGTGGGTTATCTGCTCCAACTCTAATCTGACACCAGCCAACTCCATTAACTTGGAACTTGCCAGGTTCCATCTCCCTTACTGACAGTCCCCTGCTCCTCACCCTAATCCCCAAATCTAGTTTGCCACCATTCCTGTCAGTGGCTCGATCTCGGCTCTGCTTGGGCTATCCTTTTTGGGAATTCTATCAGTCTGATTTTTTTGCATCCCTTACCTTTTTTCTAGCATTGTTTAGGTAGCGTGTGTGATAGTTTCTTAGGATTGTGTGTTGTAGATGAGCTTACCACCTTTTGTTGGTAGTATGGAGTTGGATTGGTGTGTTCTTTGTGCTTCCTTAAGGATACTGTTTTAGTAATAGGTTGAATGTTGTGGTATCCTTGATAGTGTAGTTTTGTCTTTCTAGGTGATTTTGTACAATAATGGGCAAAAGTTTCAAGAAATTCCTTGCCTGTAGGCGCAAGTTGCCATCATAGGGTGCACATGACAGATGGATGTACTGCTTGGGAGCATCACACCTGGACAGTGCATGTTTAGTCTGTGAGGGCTATGGGTTCAGGGTGATTATGAGGGTCTACTTCACTTACCCTGACATCCCACATAACCAACACGCAAAACACTGAGCCGACAACACTGACATTGCACAACACTGACACCGCACATAAGACACATCAAAACCCGACACACCTCCGTAAAACATACAACACACAAACAACATACAAAAGAAAAAAAACAACACTCGACATTAAACTACCTAGTTCCCCTCACTCACACCCTGCCCACCATCTACATTAAACTAAACCCTTACCACTAAAACAAAACATACACTACAAATAAAACACTTACCTTCACATTTCACATTCATGCAGGGGGGGGCTTCGACCCCCATACTCCCGTAACTTAAATATACCAACTCTGAGATCGCACTGCAACGTCCACAAGAGTGGATTTCCTGTTCCGCTCAAGTTGTACTGTCGACTGTTCGGAAGTATGCATTCTGACGTCTGTCATCTGACACATCGAGCTTTTTGGCTCTGTGTTTTGTGCGTCAGTCTACTGAGATTTCAGTAATCTCAAGTAGACCCAATTATGAACTTTGGACCAAATTGGTCCTGAAAAGGTTTCTTCCTTCAGGCCTTTCATCACCTTTTGCTTCTCCCTTGGTTGCGAAGCTGTGGTCCGAGAAGAACCATTCAAGGGACTCAAGATCTTCCAGGGGGGGGGGTCTGAAGAGGTCCTCTTCAGCTTCCATCCCCAGTCCTTCCTCCTTGGGCTCACCAGACATAAAGGTCTCCTGACTGCCTTGGCATCATTAGACTTCTCTGGGCCGATCTGTCTCTGTACCAACCACCAGTAAGGCTCCATATCCAGCTCTAAGCTTTGCTTAGAAGTCGTGTATCATGCAGTACATGTTCTATGTAGTTTGAGTAAGCAGCTCATGAAGACTAGCAATATCTCTGTAGTGTGTTGATATGTGGAACATATTGACAAACATCTAGGTGTTGCATTTCTGATGGCATAACTCATATTTTCTTCTTTTCTTTTGCTGCCCTTGGTGGTAGAAGCTAGTTCTCACACACAAGTGATTTTCTTGAGCTACTGCTAGCAGTAACAAGACTGCTAGGATATTGTATTATTGACTCAAGCTTTAGCCAACTGTATGATTCAAAAGCCAAAAACTGAGATAAATATGGTGATTGTTATGGAACTAAGTCCTCCACACCCCATGAAGGTGGGTACACCCTCTAGTACCCCTTATTTAGTGTACTTTGAGGCTGCATGACCTTGAAGATGGTCTTACATTTTGATGGACCTTTCTGTCACTTAAACCTAGTGTCACTGTCTGCTAGTGTAGCTCCTAAGACTTATTTGTAGTCGCGTCTTGGAAATGACTTTCAGGCTATGAAGGATGTCGTTCTGGACATTTTGCCGCAAAAATATGAAGCCAAAGTGCCATTTAAATATTTGACCTATTTAATGTGCACAGTCTTTAATCTGAATTAACTTGCTGCCCTTTTCACAAGTACCCTATTCCATGCACAATCCATATTGGTTGTGCCAGGTAAAAATCTCTATCCAAAAAGAGCAACTCCAGTACAGGTAGTAAGTGAATGAAATATCTCTAGAAGCCAACCAGTGCACATATTGCAGTAGGTTCCATGGCACGGGGTGGGGGGGGGGTGAAGCTCTGACTACGGCCCAAATGACCTAGGTTGTTAAGGTTCTTGGGTGTTGTAACTTGCTGGTGAGGGGGAAGAGTGAGGCTAAACCTCTTTTATTGGGGGGATTGGGATTGCATCTTGAGATTTGTATCATTTAGTTTTTCAGCTAGATCCCAAATGTGTGCAAGGATGCCATTTCTAAAAGGACTGCAGCCCCTACTGAGCACTAGCATCACTGGAGTGCTACACTGTCAATCTGCCCTGTGTCTGCTTCCCCCGCAGGCTTTTACAAATTTATGTTTGTGTGTATGGTTGACAGCAAACATTCTCTACCTACTTGGATGGCACAACACCTTTGAACTTTTGATGTACATCTCAACTCTGAACGTTCTTCCTCACAATTAAGGTATACCATGCTCTATTTCACAACAGACTTGGGTTTGTCACTTTTAAATAGTGATCCAATGTCTCTTCAATCTGGTTTCTACCTATAGTTTATCAGATCTGGCTCTGATCCGAGACTAGCCATTTCCAAACTAATAAAATCCCAGGCTCTGCCACCTTAACTCATAATACCTTGCTGTATACAGAGTTACCTCAGATCTTGTTTGCTGCCTTCCAGGATAGCAGCTAGATCTCAAGATCTGGGATGTGTCCTTTTTTGTTCGCCTTCATACCATTTTTCATCACCCTTTTCCTCGCAGATGGTGTGTTGTAGTTTTCTAGCAGGTAGGGTTAGTGTAGATTTAGCTTTAGTTTAGTATTTTCCTGTAGTATTCACAGCTTTTCCTGCCTTGTGTGTAACTGTCTCTAAAGTTGATAGTTATCTAGTAATTGTATATTTATAGTTTGTTGCTGTGTCATTGTTTTCTTTGACATTTTTGTTTACCAGGGAATTCTGAATGGGCCAAAATGTGTCAATTTACACAGAGGCCTGAGGAGAGAAGCTGCACAATCAAGTTCTTTTTCTAGTGCAGCACTGTGTTTTAATTGTTGGAGTTGGATAAGGAATTTAAGAAATGTGTGGTGTGTGGCCACAAGCCCCCTTCCCAAGACTTGCATGATTAGTGTATGTACTGTGTCTGTGCCACTCACTTCAAGACCCAATGATGCATTTCTGACAGCTTTGGATCTGGGGCTGTCAGTGAATGAAGTACAAAGTTGGTGTTGAAGGGTCTTTTAACCACCGGGAATACTGCTGCTGCTCTAGATAGCAAGCATGATAAGAGTTATTGGGGTTGGAAGGAGGGTCTAAAGACTTCAAATTGTTTAATGGAGATCAAAAACTCACAGCTGCTCCTGCCCCTAGACAGTCTGATTTTAAGATCTTTGGCTCCGCCAGCTGTCTTAGCACTACTTTGTGATCGGATGACTCTGGTTCTTCCCATGGTGCTGACTGTAGGGAGGGCCCCTTCCCTGACACTCCATGTCCCTAGCCCCTTTCTGTTGAGAGGGGTACCTGTGGGCAAGCTTCATTCACCTTTTTCCTCCTTTACTCCCTAGGCATTTTTCCCCAGATTATTTGCTATCTCTGCCTCTGATCCAGTCCTGGTCCTTAGAGTTTTCTACCAGTAGCAGGCCTTCAGGCCTCCCATTGTGGATTCTGTCTCTGTTGGTCCAGTCAGTCAGGAATATTAGACCTGATGATTTGCAGCAGTTGATCGTCTTTTCTGCAAGCCCAGATGCTCTTAGGCCTGATTCCTTGACCTGGGGCTTCAGCTTCCAACTAACTTGGTTAATTCCTCTGGCATGGTGGCACAAGGGTTCCCAGAGTCAGTTGCATCATCACCTTCAGGATCAGATTAGATGATCTGGCTGATTTTGGCTCCCACCCCTGCCTTGCCCTTTTTGAGTGTGGTGGTCATGCAGCTCAGCAGGCCTCAGAACTGACTCTTCAGGGCTGAGGTTTCTGGATTAGAGTTGCTGCTTCAAGTTTGAGTACTCTCTCCTGCTTGGTACATTGACTCTTGATAGCTTGTCTCTGATTTTGACGTAAGGGCAGGTGGGAGCTTCTCCAGAATTTGGCATGTCCTTGGAGTCTTTGGATCTCAGGGGTGTGGGCTCTGTATCAGTCTCCACCTTTATTGTAGAAAGGATGTTCTCCTGCATGTAGACAGAGCGGAGCCAACCAGTATCCCTCCTTCCTCATCGTCTATATCTGTGCACTCTCACCAGTTGGTTTTGGGACAACCCACTTCAGTTGGCCTCCAAACTAACTTACACCCAGGGTCCCCTGCCTCTTCCACTTATTCACTGGATTCCCCCCCAGGCAGGAATATCATGGCATGACATGGTGCACTAAGAAGCACCTGGATTCCCTAGAGGAATGCCTCACAGGGGATACTAACCTCAAAGGAGAGGAGTCTCAAAAAATCCACCCCCATTGAAGATACATTTGGTGACCTCACAGAGCTGCTTCACCAATTTGGGAGTTAGACAGCCAAACCCCTTAGCCAGGAGCAGTTGGCATTTCTGGAGACATTCGGGGTGGGTCTTCCACATTAGGATGGTTTCTCCAGACATACTTATTTACTTAGCCTCTCTGAGGGCCTGGAGTGAGCTCAATACAGATGAACCAATTCCCCAAAAGTCCAGTAAGATCCTAGCCCTCTCAACAATTGACAGCTTTGGAATAAGGATCCTGTAGTTGATGCTGTTGTGGTTGTGGCAGCCACCAAGCAGGACATCTTGGAAGGGAGTTCATCAGTGCAGCTCCTAATTGGGAGTTTAGGGCTTTGGACCAGTTAGGAAAGTGGTCCTAGTTATCACCCACTATTACGCAGTGTGTGTTAAATTACCTGGCTCACCTGACAAGGCTTCAATGAGACATTGTGTCTGAAGTGTCAGGAGTGGTTAAGATGCAACAGATTCCAGAATCGCAGAAGTCTCTTGTCTACCTTGCAGTCTATTTTTCATGTGTCCTATCAAACTGCAGGCTTTATCCTTGGGACCTCCATGTCCATTTTTTTCATAAGGACATGGTGTCTCTCAATACTGATCCTGCTTTTCTGCTAATAGTGGGTCAGTAATGAGATTTTTGAAATTGTGGGACATAGACCAATTTTCTGCCATAAGACAGGGAAAAAATTTAAGCAGTTACTTGAAGCAGTGGGTATTGAGACAGGAAATAACGGAACTACTCCTTGGGTGGTTGTAAGCAGTGTAGATGCATAATAAAAATAATATTGTGTTAGCTAACATATTTAAGAGTAATGTTAATTTTGTACAAGGGAATTGTGGAACAAGTAAAATAGTTTACCTAGCCAAGTGTGACAACTGCACTGCTTTCTATATAGGTAAAACTGAAAGGGCTTTGAAAACAAGAATATATGAATACTTGTATGATATAGATATAAAGATTCAAATGCCGTATACAGACACTCCATCTTATGTAATAATTTTAAACAATTCAATTTTGGTATTCTGGAGAGAACGAGTATTAACCCTAGGGGGGTGGAGATTGGCAAAGACTTCTTAAGAAGGAGTTAATGTGGCAACTAAGATTAAATGCAACACTACCCCCAGGTCTCAATGACCAAGTTTCCATACTACCAATATAAAGGAAAAAGGTGATGTTTTAACCTAATGTATTTTGCATGATTTTTATAAGCATAAATTTTAACAGCAAAAAAATCTGTGGTAAACTTGTATACTTTATTATGTACGTATATGTTTTAATGAGGTTTGAAAGAATAATTTAAAAAAATAGGAGGGCAAATAGATTTATTGGTTAATTGAAATGAACTGTGGTGGAATGTATAAAAAGGACAAGAGAAAGTATGGATAATATATCTGATGAAGTCTCTTGGTTGGAGACGAAAGTACTTATGAATTGTGTGTATATCTTGAATATAATTCCTGGTTGTGTGTATCCTGCTGACTTGGAGTAATTCTTTTGGTTTGTACAGTTGAACCAGTTCCCAAAACATTCAGTAAGATCCTAGCCCTCACAAGAATTGACAACTTTGGAGTAAGGGTCCTGTAGTTGATGCTATTGTGGTAGTGGCAGCCACCAAGAAGGACATTTTGGAAGGGAGTTCATCAGTCCACCCCCTAATTGGGAGTCTAGGGCTTTGGACTCGTTAGAAAAGTGCTCCTGGGTATCACCTACTTTTACTCAGTGTATTAAATTACCTGGCTCACCTGACAAGGCTTCAATGAGACATTGTGTCTGAAGTGTCAGGAGTGGTTAAGATACAACAGACTCCAGAGCCTCGGAAGACTCTTGTCTACCTTGCAGTCTATTTTTAATGTGTCCATGTATCAGAACTGCAGGCTTTATCCTTGGGACCTCCATGTCCATTTTATTAATAAGGACATGGTGTCTCTCAGCACTGATCCCTGCTTTTCTGTTAATGGTGGCATTAGAAAACAATTGGAAGCAGGCCATTCACTTCCCAGTGTTTTCCCTGATTTTCCAAATGCCGAAGAATATTTGCTACATTGTCTTTCTGTTTATGGGCAAAATGTCTAAACAATTGTTTGCCTCCTTTTCAAAGGCCCATACTTACCATAACTATACATCCATGTTGTATGTTTCTGTCTGATTCAACCATTCTTTCCCATCCTGTATTGTTTCTCTCCGTCCTTGGATGACAGGTGTGAAGACCTTTCTTTTTGGGGTCATGTTTTTATAGTTAGTGGTGGAAGTTTTTGGAAAGGGGTAGACTCCAAGGTCTCTCTCTGTATAGAGTAAGGTTTTATGGATAGAGGTGGTGGAACTTGGGAGCTGATGTCTTTTGGAAATGTCCTTTCTCTAATCAGAGTCAGATCTGTTAACCCACAGGTTGAACCAGACTGACATGGACAACATGCATTTATCAATATGGTAAGTACATAACTTTCATTTTCTTTTTTGGCCCCACTGCCAACAGCCCGTCAGCTAAGCCAACTCAGTTTTCTTAATTGTCCCCTCCCCCCCACTTTTATGCCCACTCATTCATGCTTGCTTGTGTCCAAGGAGTTGGCATACACTGGGCTTTTGTGATGTATGCCCTGTGTTCTAATCAGTTGGCTTTACCCACTCCTCTGTGTAGATAAATACCTCCCCATGATACTTAGTCTCCACCTATAGATTCTACCATGGAGAGTGGTTTCATGAGCATAAACTAACTCTGGTTGCCTGGGCCATAAATAGTTTTTGCTGTATGCCAATCATACTGGCTATTTAAATGCAGATTGTTATCTTGCATAAAAGTTTCTATCTTACATCTGTTACCAGATCTCCATTCCATAACAAACTTTAGTTACTTTAACAAATTCTAAGTAACTCAGTGGCTGGTTTAAGTCAAGGTCATGAAACAATCCATCAAAATATAATACACAGCTGGATAGTCTCCATAGTATTAATCTTGATCCTTAAGTGTAACATTCCTCTAGACATTGGTGTTGAATGTTTACCTACACAACCGGAAAGTACCATATGCAAGACTTATCAGTCACCATGTAACTGCCTGTCATTATGCAGCTGTGGGGAGAAAAAAACTGAATACTTTGGAAAGCTGCATGCATTGTTTAACGGACAGTAGAAATGTACCTTTGTATATATTCTAAAAATCTCTTGTCTCAGTTCCCCTCCCCCTTATTGTTACTGTATCATAAAAGTAATACATTTCTTTGACCATTAAACATTTTATAAGTACTTTAGTATGGCACTTAATGCAGATGATTAAGGCTATGAGATGATAATGAGCTGTCCGATAGTCCATGATTTGATTCCCTCAGCCTCAGTTTACTCACTGTGTGCCTCTAAGCAAGTCACTTAACCAGACAATGCCCTTGCGTAGAGTCTGAAAAGCTGCTTGTGTAGGTCAGTCTCTACTTTGATCTATAAATATAAATAGAATTCGGTCCAAATTCCTCCATATTGAAATATGAAGTAAAATATCCAAACTGTTAGCCATTACTTAATCTATGTATCTATGTAGTTGCACCTTAACATAATGATCATCCAGTAGTCAAAAGGTTACAAACTCGCATGAGGGCTTTGAGTAGCATGCTCATCTGAGAGTTGTAATCTCTAGAACAAAAAGAAAGATAGGCTGTGAAGCTAAGAACACAGTGCAGTAGCTGCTATCATCCAGAATCATGTTAGTTTGAGCGCTGTGAATTTCTAATTGTTATTAGTCACCTAGAGTACACAGAGACTCCCTCCCCAGAAAAAGATCCTCACTGAGCTGTTTCAACATATAGATCATTGCATACAGTAGCCATTAAGTTGTCTCAGTTTAAATGCATTTTACTCTGCTTCATATCAGTCTGAGTACCATCATACCTTAAACCTGCTCATATTATCTCTTGATGTGTTACTCCTGCTGGAGTTCTGGAAAGTTGCAGTGTAACTTCCAATTTGTGTTTTGGAAATCTAATTCAGTCACACTTTTAGATCCTTAAGTGGTGTTAAAGAATAAACAGTGACATATTCAGTATTGATGTAAAACTAAATTATAAAATAGTTTTGATTTGTAGACAAAGATGGTAAATTTGTTTTGTAAACAATTTACACTGTTGCCAACCACTCAAGCTATACATTCTGCTTCCCTCTGGATCATCAAGGTTCTGTTAATGTTGTCAAATGTTTGCTTCCCATCCACAAAACGACACTGATCCATATCTATCAATTTTGGCATCACTTATGCCACTCTTTTAGCCATTATAGGCATGAACACTTTATAATCATGGCTGAGTATTGAAATGGGCCTGTATGAAGCTGGAATCTGATGGATCTTTACCCTGTTTAGGTATTAATGCTACCACCACTTTCTTCAAGGATGTTGGTACTTCTCTTAAAATACTGTTAAACCATACCTTCCAGATTTTTATCATTTTTTTCCCTCCCAGCTTCCAAACTTCCACAGGAATACCACCTATTCCTGGGGACTTTCCCATAGATTGGTTATACAGCACCATTATTATCCCATCTCCTCCCATCTAAACTGTTAGTAATTGAGCCTCATCTACCTCTAACCTTGGCATATTCATTTCTTCCATAAACTTTGCCATTTGTACCTTTTCTTGATTTCCATGTTTTTCTGCTTTTTTCAGACTTTCATGGAGTTTCTAAAATATTTCTAATACCTCTACAGGATCTTGTTATCTTCCTTGTTATAGGCTTCCTAAGCTCTTTCTACTTTTTGTTGCCTGAGTCATTGTGCTAAAAGTTTTTGTGCTCTAGAGTTATCAAAAACAGCTGCATAACAACAATCTTTCTAAACTCCTGCCTAATGTTCATATATTCCCTTATTTTTTCTTTAGCACTCTGCATTTGTGCCTTCTCTTGTTCTGTGAGATCCCCCTTCTTCTGCACTACTTTAACATTTGTCAGTCCCTCTAAATAAGTCTTGTTACTTCTTAACCATATCTCCTTTCTTTTATTTCCAGCCTATTTTTAAACTCCACTTTAATTTTATCTCACTCTAAAGAAATTTTTATCTTCTCTAATAGCTCCTGAATAATTTCCACTACCCATTCCTTAAATTCCTCTCTTTTCAACAGATAGATAGTAAAGGACCAGTGTCTAATTTTTATTTCATTACCCCGAGTTTTTGTTTTAGTTTGTATTGGTGCATGATCTGAAATAGTTACTGTGGGCATATCAAGACAGTCAATTAAATGTACATCTTCCTGTGAAATGTAAATTCTATGTAGCCTAGTCCAGTTTTGTATATTTGGGAATAATAGGTAAATTCACTCCAGACTCCTAGTACTGAAGTTGCATCTTCCATGCTAAATATTTTCATAAATGTCTTCAAAAGTCTACCCCCCCCTTTTTTATACTTTCCATGTTCCATGCTGTGCCCCCCAGACACATCTTCACTGTGCAAATCAAATTCCAGTTCCCATCTACAAGTAATATTCCTTGCTGAAAGCTGTTTATTTCTCCCAGAATTTTCTTAAGTTGCATTATATCAGTTTTAGGTGGAATATAAATACATGCCAGTGTAATCCTCCTCCCTTGCCAGTAGCCCTTTAGTACTACAAATCTACAGTTATTTTTTTATCCTCTTCTGTCACTGTCAGAGCTCCTCTTGTAATTAATGTAAGTACTCTTCTTTGTCCCAAGTATTCCACTGAACAACCATCCTGAAAATCTTTATCAAATTCATACATTCAGTTATTTCCAAGTGTCTCTTGTTGCATAGCTATTTGAACTCTGCATTTTTGATATAGTTGACTTCTGTTTCTTTTCTGTATTTATCTGTGAGGCCATTGACATTTAAAACATTACAGCAAACATTGTGTTAAAAAGTTGTTCACACCTTTTATGTGTAACAGCTTTTTTATTGCGTGTCTAGTTCCAACTTTTGTCTTACATGCATACACAGTTTGGTAGGTTGATCTTTTATGCAGTTGGTTCTTGTCATCTATGTCACATCTTACAAAGCTTTTTGTTTTATTGTAAACCCTCAAACAAAAAAAAAAGACTCCAATACCCCCCAAAACATATTGACTTAATACTAACACACAAAACTATGTACAGCTTCACATTATTAATGTTGTACCCTCTTAACATGAACAAATGTGCCAAACTGACAGTCACACTCACAGACTTGACAACCTGAAAGAAAGCTTATCCATGCTAAGAAGCATGGTATAGCCTATGCTTTCACTAAGTGCTGTCTGTTCTGTCCTATCTTTATAGCTCTCTCAGCTGGGAACATCCGAGAACATTATTATTTTTGTTCTAACCAATTTATCTTCAGATTGTCTCCATGGAGACATGAGGACCACATGCAAAATTGCTACTAAGCCTACATTTATTTGCTAGAAAAAAAAGTCTTACAATATTCAATATTTTTCATTTGCTTGCTTTGTGTTTAAACTTGTGACTAGATCAAGCTAAGGGCCTTAATCCAGTCATTCCCCCATGCAAGAATGAAAAAAGGGCATTCATTTTTGCATTGCAGTGCTTACATTTTTAAAAACTGAACAAGGAGAAAGAGAAAAGGGAGAAAGAAAAAAAGTAGCACCTGTTTACAATAGTATCCCTATTGCACTTAACAACTGAGAAAATGTTATAGCATGCAAAGAAAATCATACACTATAAAATAGTACTATTAAGACAAAAGTTTTTACTTACTGTTAACTTTCTCCCTCCTCTTCCCTTCCCCTAGGTATTTTTCTGAACATTAATAACATGAACTAGGGTGTATACTTGAGTCCCCCACAAGTCCAATATTTCTGAGTTTTCTTGTTCTGTCATATTTCACAATAGAATTATTGATTTGTAATCCCACATTTGTCAATTTCCAAGTTACTTGTTTTATTCATGTTCATCTACATCTCCCAAATCCTGTTGCTGCTTCATTTCCAACATACTCGTAATTCTTCTCATCAACTCTAGGGCTCCCTTCCTTTCCAGCATTTTCCGTTGAAACATTGGAAATGGTTTCAGTGGTACAGTCTCTCTGTAGTCTTTATTACCAGAAGAACAAGAAGTAGGATCTACTTTTGTTTCACAGCTCACTTGTTGGACAAACATTTGTATTTCCTCCTTAGCATGTACTTCGTCAAAAAAAATTGTCACTCCAGGGAAGAATATTCTGAAGACAGCTGGGTATAGCAATTTGAATCTCACACCTACTTGTCAACATTCCCTGAATAGTGGAATAAATTTACTCCCCTTCTGCCTGGTGTACAATGAGTGAGTATTCTCCACACTGTCCTGTCTCCCACTTTTAGTACTTAGTCCTTCTGCTACAGTTTTGTCAGAATCAACTCCTTCTGCTTTAAGGATTACATCTTTAGTATTAAAGGTCTAGGCTGCTTTCTCATACCCAGGTTTGGAGCATACACATGATATGCTGTTTCAATCAACAGTCATCTGCTGTGGAATACCAGTTCAGTTGCTTATTTGTGCTTTCATAAAATTAATACAGTCTGTTCCTTCCAGCTTCTCTGGGACAGCTGACAATCTCAGGTTTCCCATATGTGCTCTGTCGTCTAATTCTGTTATTTTTTTTGAAACATCTGTTTTTGAGCAGTTTCATATTCTGCCATCATTTTCTTCATTCCAGCCTCTGTTTTTCTGTAGTTTTATCATGTCATTTGAATATCTGTTTAAAGCTTCTTCCATTTTTTCCCAGCATTTTGTTGTTTGAGTTATACTCCATCAGTGTTTCATTTATTTTAACCAGGTCTGTGTGCAGCTGTCTCATGCTTTCCTCTATGTTACTGGAAGTCACGTCTGGAGCTTTCACTTCTTTTTGCTTGAATAGCTGCAGTACTTTTTCCCAGTCATTGTTTTTCCTCAGGTTTTGTAGCTGATTTTACTTCAGGTCATCTGTATTTCATTTTTCCTAGTGTCCAGGCAGTGCACTTAATAGCCAGTTACTGAAATTTAACCAGAAATATAAGTCCACTGGCCTTCTCTGTTGAGTTTTTGTTTTCACATTGGGAGAGCTAGAATTAAGCTATTACTCAACATGCAGCCATCTTGGAAGTCTTTCTCTATCAAGTTTCTTGAGCTGTATATTGTATAAAATGCAAACGTTGTACACTAATTGGCAGAAGACACGATCATAGCTTTTTAATTATGAATATTTCCATGTAAAATGTGCAAATGATTAATCCAAATGATATTTCCAGTTGCAAAGAAGTGCTTGGAGCTTTTTTGTGAAATGTTCTTATCTTTTCAGCTTTGTATATTTCAGTGTGGAAAGTGCAAAACCATTAATCAAGCAACTAGGATGCCATCAAAGCTACTATTATATATGTTATACTTTTTCAACCTTAAGTGTTCCGGTGTATAAGGTGAAAAGCACTGATCCAAACCATTTTAGTGGTATAAGAGCTTGTTTAAGCTGTGAAATACCAATGAGATGATACTGGATCTAGGACACCTTTAGAAACTCCAAGTTTAAGCTGTTTAGGAAGAACCAAGAGTTGTGGCTAAACAGAAGCTGTCTTTTTGGAGGTCTTGGATGGGCTTTGAGGAAAACATGAGATGAAGAATCCCTAAGGGCTTGGGAAATAGGGGTAGCCTTCAATTTCTTGAACTCCAAGCAGTTTTTTCTATATCTGATAATGAAAGGCTTAAAATATGCATTTGGAAGCACTTGGGGTGCTTAGGTGAGTGAATGTTAGCCCCATATTTACACTGCACTTTTATGGCAGCTACTGGCACTGCATTCAAACTATCAAACCAGCTAATGCAACAAAACTATTTCTAAAATTACCATGGTTGTGTGGTGCAGAGGGATAAAGTGCTGACTGGCCCAGATGCTCAGAGCTCAGTTTGTAGCTCAGAAAGGTTTAAGAACCAGGGAAGGATAGTTTTTTGATGCATGATGTCTGTGTACTTGACTGGAAGAGAGGGTGGCCCAGTGGCTCATCCCTCAGTGGTGACTTGGCAGTCCAGGGAAGTGGTGTAGGCCACTTATTTGAGAACAGACTCCAGGAAGGGATGTGAATATGTCTGCCTCCACAAGGGCTCAGTGTGGCAGTTCTTGTGGAGACATGTCATGGAGCAGTCATGCTTCCTTATCAAGGGCATAGGTGCTCTCTCTTTGTAATGATATGGTGGTAATATCACCACCAGAAGGTGGGGTTAGGCAACATGTGTTTAAAAAAAAAAAATCCCTAATGCCTGCCAGGATTACAGCTGTGTGACTCTTTCCTGATGGGGATCAAACAGGCTGGGAACAGCTCCTGCTTCATAAAGAGTGAATGGGCCAGTAAATTGGAGAGCTGATGGTCAGCAGGCTTTAGGGTGCATCCACACAGAAATGTAGGTTACTGCAGTGTGGGTATAAATGCTAACAAAGCAGAAGTCTGACTGTTGTCATTGGCAAAATGTTGAAAATATGACAGCAAACAGTTCTAACACCAAAGGAAGGCATATTCTATGGAGTGGGAAAGATGGTGTCTACCCGAAAGTGGGGTTTGGAAGCTTAATAAGCCACTGAAAATGTTTGG
The DNA here is from genome assembly GCF_019279795.1 of Protopterus annectens. Classification (NCBI taxonomy): domain Eukaryota; kingdom Metazoa; phylum Chordata; order Ceratodontiformes; family Protopteridae; genus Protopterus; species Protopterus annectens. The sequence goes on along the minus strand of NC_056746.1, from coordinate 485,593,361 downwards.
TACTTTAAAAAAGTAACTAGAAAATTGAGAATAATCTAAGACAGAAATCCATTAATGAGGAAGCAGATGAGAAAGCAAATAAGAAAGAAAAAAGTTGGTGACCTATTGGTAGGCTAGGGCTATTCTCATTAGCAAGATAATTTATGGCTGAAGAATCCTGGAGGAGAATCCCCTCAAGAAGAGTAGAAGTAAAGTGGAAGGGTTTGTTAACTTGGGAATGTTCTCACAGCTTTAGCAAGTCCTAGTATTCTTGGTCCTACAGGGAACGAGGAAGGAACTGCCAGTCCAGACCAATTGTCCTAGTAAGCTTATAACTTTAGTGTGTAAACAAATAAAACCAGAAGTAGCAGAACTGAAGGTCCAATTTGGTAGATAAAAAATGCAGCAACAACAAAACCCAAAGGATCCACCACGGCAGAGTATGAGTAAAACCTTTAAAAACCAGGATAAGCGCTTTCGAGTAATCCAACCCTTTTTCAAATCCAAGTACTTGGATTTGAAAAAGAGTTGGATTTCTCAAAAGCACTTATCCTGATTATTAAATGTTTTACTCATACTCTGCCATGGTGGAACCTTTGTGTTTTGTTGTTTCAACTTTAGTGTGCGCTGACTGCTGACCCTAAAATAGCATATATAAAAAAATTAAATATGTATATGGCAGCATGCATCTTACCATATGCCTTTGGCAGTTATTTATTGGTTCCTTATTCCTGTTAATAAATGTACAACAAAATGTTCATAACTAAACTATTGCCAGTAAGCCAACACCATTCAGATGCCATCAAATGTATTGCCATATGTCTTGAATTATGGATATCAGGAATAGTTCAGTGGTTTGTAAACAGTCTGTAATTCCCTTACAGTAACATTCATAAAAATACATGTTTCTGTACTTTTAACTGCAAATAAATCAATTTTTTTGAACAGTGACAGCTTAATTGAATCTTAACAAATGTAGGAAAGTCAACCCTTTCAGACAATGGAATACCAGCCAAGTAACATGCAAACCCTCTTCCTTTCTGGTTGTAATCACTGTTTTTCCCACTTGTCAGCCATTTCCACTGAATTAGAAGAATACGGGTTTAGAAGGACTTGAATGTTTTGCATCTACTTTGTCAAGATCCAGTTGTTGTGATAAGCTTTTCCTCAATTTTACAATTGAGTTCATGTTTTGGGGTGTTTCAAAACTGAAGGCAAAGCCAAGTTTTAGTTTCCTGGCATCTATGCTTTTTAATCATATCTAAAAATACACCTGCTAAAGTAACATGGTTTTAGAAAAATCTTACTCTGTTTACATAAAATGTTGTCCTTTCACCACATATCACTTTCCCAGCTGCTGTAATTGTTGTGGTACTGTTTTTCCCCCATACCATTAAAAAAATGAACCAACATTGTCCTGTTTATCATAGTAGTGATCAGATGGACATAAAGGCAGACAGTGAGGTCTCTCTGATCTCTGTGAATTCTTGGTTTTAACAGAATCTGTACAGTCCATGTTTTCCTAAACAACAGTCAATCCCCAAAAAAAGCTCTAGCATCCCCTGGTTGTGCTACATGTACCACTTGCTTGTATGCTTTGATTGCTGTATTTAAACATAACCTATTTTGTCTTAATGTTTGTCTCAGAATGTTCAACAAAATTGAGATGGCCTTTTGTGGTTTTATCAGGTACAAAATATCCTTTGCAAATAAAACCAACTTTTCTGGATTACCATACCAATTATATCCTTGATTTCTGATTCCCTTATTTTTTTTGTCAGTGGCTCTAAATATAAAACAAATAATGGGGAAAGAGGACTCCCCTGTCTGGTTTCTCTGGTCAGACAAAACTTATTAGGGAGGAACCCTTCTACTTTAAGTTTTGCCTTTGACCCCTTATATGTCCTCCTAATTAACATTATTATTGTATCAGGAAATGTAAATTCTTCCATTGCCCTACTCATAAAATCCAAGCTTACCCTGTAAAATGCTTTCTTTGCATCAAGACCCACTAACAACAGTGGCATTTTCTTATGTTCTGTTTCCCTCTGGATCATCATTGTTTTATTAATATCAAATGTTTGCCCCCTACCACAAAAGCACATTGATCCAGTTTATCAATTTTGGCAACACCCTTTACATTCTTTAACTATTATAAACATAAACACTTTATAATCATGATTTAAAATTGAAATGGGTCTGTATGAAGCTGGGTCTGATAGGTCTTTACCATGTTTGCGTATCACAGCCACTGCAGCTTTCTTACAGGATATTAGTGCTTCCCTTCATTTTAAAAATAATGTCAAACAAAACCTTCCAGAACTTCATCACTTTCTTCCCTCCTAGCATACAACTTCCACAGGAATATCATCTATTCTTGAAGGCCTTCCTGCAGACTGATTATGCACAACTATTTTTATCTCATCTTCACCTATCTTAACTGTTAATTGTTGAGCCTCATGTACCTTTAATCTTGACATAGCTAAGTCTTCTATAAATATTTACATTTGTATTTTTTCTTGATTTTCACATTCCTCTGCTTTATACAAATGTTCATAACATTTCCGAAATATCTCTACTGTAATACCTCTACAGGATCTCTGGTTATTTTTCTTGTTATAGGCTCCCTTAATTTGAAGACAACTCTTTCTACTTTCTGTTGCCTAAGTCATTGTACTCTGGAGTATCAACAAATAGTTGGTTAACAATAATCATTCTAAACTCCTGCCTATCGTTCATATATTCCCTTATTTTCTCTTTAGCACTCTGCATTTCAGCCTCCTCTTGTTCTATGAGATCCCCTTCTGCAATACTTTAACCTTTGTAGGCCCCTGTAAATAAATATGGTTACTTCTTAACTATATCTATTTTTCTTTTATTTCTACCCTATTTTTAAACTCCACTTTCATTTAATCCTACTCACTAATTAACTTCTGCAGAAATGCCTATCTTCCCTTCTTCTTTCGGCTTTTCCCGGTTAGGGGTCACCACAGCGGATCATCTGTCCGCTCATGATTGGCAGTGGAGTTTTACGGTGTCGAGTTGCCAGCCCAGCCTTCCATAGAAGGCACACGCACACACTCACCTAGGGCCAATTTAGAGTGTCCAATCCACCTACTGCATGTCTTTGGGATGTGGGAGGAAACCGGAGTACTTGGAGGAAACCCACGCGACCACAGGGAGGACATGCAGACTCCGCACAGAAGGCACCCCAGCCGAGAATCGAACCGGAGAACCTCTTGCTGTGAGGCAGCAATGATAACCGCTGCACCACTGTGGCCACCCTAAATGCCTATCTTCCCTGATAACTCATAAGTAATTTCCACTACCCTTTCCTTAAATTCCCCTCTCTTTAACAGATAGGTAGGGAAGCACCAGTGTCTCATTTGTACTTCATTGCCCTGCATTTTTATCCTAGTTATTATTGGTGCATGATCTGAAATAGTTATTGAATATTTGTCAAAGGTTTCAGGTAGGTCAGTTGTATTTTTATCAGCCAGATAAGGTGTGGGTAAAATTTATTTAAGACCTGAAAGAATTTATTTTGGGATGGGAATAAGGCAAGAGTTAACCGGGATAAGTTGATTTTCCTCTCAGAAAAAGGTGGTTTTGATTACTAATTTGAAAGGATGCTTTAGGAACTTTGCATAACACTATACATATGTCCCTGATTCACATCTGGGTAACCACAGGTGCAATGGCTTCTGTGTCAGTTATACACAAAAAACAGAAGGTTATAGAAGTCATAGTGGAAAGGGATCATGAAACTGAAATGGGGAGTTTCAGAAAGTCCCCCCACCATGTCCTTTTAGCACCTGTGCCTATAATTAAATATGGGTCATCAGGCATGCAGTAATGGCTTTATCCCTCTGCACCACAATTTTGAAATAAAATATGAACAGGTTATTATGGATTAAGATATTACTATATACAAATGTTGAAGAATTATGTTATTTTAAATCTTCCTTGAGCAGTTCTGCTTTGTATATGGCAAAATCTGCGCTTATGTTTCCTGCTTGTAAACATGGTATACAATGTGCACACTGGAGCAAAATTTGGAAGGCATAACCTGCAAGTAGTAATACTGTTCATAGACGTGTGTATTAAGTTCTTTGGATTCCAGTAAGCAAAATTGCCCATTTATATTAATATGTACAATATGCATTTAAACTTGTACATTGAATTTATTTGATGCCCAGTGATTGGTGGAGAAAACCGGTGACATTTGACTGCATACTCAGCATGCTATGTCCAAGCTGATTCACTGATAGCAGGGTAATGACATATTTTTGAACCATATCCCTCTTTTTCAAGAGAGTCAGTGTCCGGATTACTCTTTGGCACAGCAGACTACATCATTTAAAACATGTCAAATAGATACGCACTCCCATACTTAAATATAAATATAAAGACTACATAATTTAAAACTTGTTTAAATATGAGCGTCAGCATAAGTATAAAATGCTTTCTTTCATATGACTGCTGGAATGAGCTCTGCAAAGCAACACATGTATTTATTAGCTACTGCACTGCATTTCCTGTTCAGGAATTTATTCCTTGCTCATGTTGCTTGTGCAGAGTCCTTCACTCCTGCAGTTACTCAGCATCTTCTAAAAATAAGGTCCAGGAAGTATGCAGCCTTTCTGAAAGGTAAAGCAAGTGTATTTTAAACCTAGTATAGTGTAACAGCAAATGCAAAACTAGCCTGACTGTGAATCTAGTGCTGAAGAATTCACAGTTCGCCAGCATGTACTGGCTTAGAATGCATGTCACACAATTAGTTACTCTTCATTTAATACTCATATCCATGGAAAGTTGCACGTTTTTATATTTGCAGCATGGTTTTTAAAAAGGGATTAACAGTAATGACTGCATTGTAAAATGAACAGTTTCTTTGCCGTTTCAGAGTCATTTTGTAATCTTGATTATACTTCCTGTCTAAACAGCCTGCATGTATGAGGTTACAAACTTCAGTCTTTGACAATGACATTAGCTAGCTTTGTGTCTGAAAGAGTATTCTCTAGTACTGACGTGCAACATGTAATTATTTAAACAACAAAACTGGACAAATACCATTCTGTAAGCATGGGGGGGGGGGGATGATAGACATAATGTTAGTTATAAATTATCTCCATTTATATTTTGCTGTCATTAATGAGAATCTTGCCAGTAAAATTGGCAGAAAAGTTTTTGCTGGCTATCATTTCCTGACTTGGGGATGATGGAGGAAGACAAATACACTTTCTTTATGGATATGAACCTCTTTTTCCAGATTCATATAAAATAAAGGCCTCTGGCGTTGCACCATGCCTCAAGGGGCACATTAGAAAAGGTTAACATGGCAACTGGTGCATCATTCCCCCCACTCCAACACAAATGGATCTCCTAAGGTGCTGATGCATGATATAGTTATGTGCTACCTCCATGGCCAGCATCTGCCACATAGGTAAGTAAACCCACTTACTCATATCCCTAAATAACCTAGCACCCAGACTATTTTATTACCAGGAAGAGGTCAGACTTGTTTGGATCCTCTTCATATATGGAACTGGCATTGAACACTTTTTTGTTCTGCTTCCCTGGGTGTGGTGGATGCTGCCATCAATATTTAATATGTATAATATGCCGTTAAACATTTACATTGAATTTATTTGATGCCAAGTGATTGGGACAAACACAGGAAACATTTGACTGTACACCCAGCATGCTGCATCCAAGTTGAGTCACTTGTAGCACGGTAAAGTTAATGGAATTTTGAAACATGCCCGTTTTACAAATGGGTCAGTGTCTGAATTACCCTTTGACTCAGCAGCCCTCATCTGCTTACTGTGTGAATCTGATGTCACTTTAGATGTTGATGAGCAGTAATGCAAGCTGGTTATTGATAGAGTTGACTGTAGGTCTTCTGCAGTGGGCAGCTGTCCACTTTCTTCTGATAGTCTCAGGTTATAATTATATTTATTTTGTTTATTTGCTCACCGGGTTAGTCCCACTAGGCCAGTGGCCTATTTCCATAGATTATTTATTTATTTATTGACATTTGATTACCGGGAAAGTCCGACTGGGTATAAGCACATTTTCAACAGAGGCCCAGGAAGAAAACTCCAAATTATTACAAAACATTTTAAGAAGAAGAATTTTACAATCTTCAAAAATAAAACAAAAATATCTGCAGTTTAAATAATTATAACAAATTAAACATAATATAAATACATTGATTAAGAATCGGTATAAAGATGTGTGACAATCATTTAATATTTAGAGAAATTTTAGACAATTTGTAGAGAAATTAAAGGTAGGTTAGTCTAATACAACTAGGAATTGCAATATGAAGCAAGGAAAAACAGACATGATATATTTAGAGAGAAAGTCAGGGAAGAGAATTAGGTAGCAGTATGAAAGTAAGTGAAGAAGGGAGAGTAAGGAATGAAAAGGTATTTGTTCACATTTAGGGATATAGTTTATACTGGTTTTGAGCAGGAACAGAACCAGATTTTAGGTAGAAGGTCTTTCAGAGTGGTTTTAAAAGATGGGAGGGTATAGACCTGATGGATACATATAAGGAGTTCCAGGCATACCACTTGGAGCAAGAAATCTGGACAAAGCCTTAAATAAAAGTGGGACAAATTTTTTTAAATGTTGCTCTTGGAAAGTTGATAGAATAACAGATTTTGCATTAGCATGAATTTTCTGAAGGGTATGAAGTCTGAAACTCAAATGTCTGTCATTATCTTATAACTTCAGTCTTTAATGGTTTGCCACTAATTTGCCAGAAAACCACAATTTTATGAAAAATGGACCAAAAAAAAAATATGAGGCAAAAATCTGGACATTCTGCAAAATCTGCACAGTTGTGAGGTATGGTTCCAGGCCTTGGCAACCTTGTACAACTAATGCCCAGCAGATTTGCTAGGTTTATAGACAGAAGTTTTTGGTCGCTGGATATCAATGACTGACTGGGAACATAGTTATGTAGAGTGTCTTTTAGTTTTGGACAGGCAGATGAATGCTGGGTAATTTTATATGTGGTAAGAAGTTGTGTAAATGTTAGTTGATGTGGCAATTCTAACCAGTTAAGGCTTTTCAGTGTTATATAGTGGTGGGTTCTGAAAAGGTTATGTGCTGCAAATTAGCAACTTTGTTATAACATTGTTCGAGTTTCAATTTTTGTGAAGCCTAGAGGTAAACAAGGATGGGAACACCATAAAGAGTTGGGAGGAGGTAAGTAGTGGCAAGCATAGTTTTAATTGAGTCAGTGAGAAAGTTTTTAGCTCTGTAAAGCATCCGTTGTTTTTGATAAGTTTTTCTTATGCAATTTTGTATATGCAGGCTGAATGTAAGATTATCATCCATTATCACTCCTACTAATTTGTTATGAGAAATGACTTCAGTGGTTATATTATCAAGAGAGAGGACTCTAAATTTTGTATTTTCATGAGAGGGTTTTGGGGAAAAAGGTAGTATTTTGGTCTTTTTTTGGGTTGAACATAAGTTGCGAGTTACAAAGCCGTGGTTCAGTGGTTGTCAAATCTTCCCGAGTAATTTTTGGAGGTGTACCATGTTGTCAGATGAGCAAATGAGAGTGGAATCATTTGTGTATTGTATTAGGCTGGCCTGTTGTGGGGAAGTACAGAGGGTGTTGATTGTAGATTATTAGGTATTTCAACACCAGTGAATCTTTTGACCATTTAAGCCTTGCCAGTACCCTCAATCAGGCTGCATCTCCTCTAGGACTATATCAATCAATCCCACAGTAAATTTGTGAATATCTATCCAATCATATAGGTTATTTTTAAAGGAAAATACTGAGTTACACTACTTAAGATGCAGGGGAAGATTATTTCAAAGGTTTGGGAGATGTTGGATATTAAACCTGTCCTTCCATTATGTTTTGTTGACTTGCTGCTTAGGATGTAGGGCCCTATTTCTAGTACTGGTGGAGATTTTGGACTTGCAGAGATGCAGAACATCCAGGACAATTGGGTTTCTAATGGCATGGTAAGTGGGACATGGCTTTCGCTCAAATGTCTGTAAGACATTGAATAAAAGCATAGAGCTTCCTGCCTCTCTTGCTAGCTCAGGGACTTTAGACCTGAAATATTTTTTGCTTAGGAACCTTAGGAGTCTTTCTGGTTGTTTGGCATGTTTGAGAGATGCATCCCAAAGGGGGCATTGTACTTTAAAATTGGCACTGATGCTGAGTATAAGAATGTCATCTCTTAGGATCTTGATGATATTCCTTGGTGGTATTCCTACTGACAAAGGGAAATTTGGATAGGGCACCAGGGAACTTTCCTTATTCTCTTCAGTAAATGCCTTGGGATCTCTTATGTCCACCTGAGCTATCACAAACTTAGGCAGATGGGGTCATCAGTTTAACATCTCATCCAATAATTCTTATGTCTAAATCCCTCATTTTGATGCAAGTCAAATGGTCTGGTACTTTGTTAGGAAGACACAGCATGCCCCTGTACCCCAAGCCCTTTTCTGCCCCTTGCATACCTCAGATCCCAATATTAACATATGTAGTAGGAACGATTCTCCATCCATATTCAATGCTAAAGAGGCTCAGCCCTTCAAAGTGTTGTATGATTGCTAGATAATCAGCCGGGACCCAAAAATGGCATTGCCTTTAATGCTTGGGTAGAGGGTTGATGGGCACACATAAGGTGAGGGAGTGTCTCAAGGGCCAGTTCTTCACACTGTTGCCTGTCCAGTAGTGCAGCAGCCAAACATTCACTAATATGGACTTGGCTGAAATTTGCATTCATCTAAAAACGCTTCTGTGGTCGGAGTTTCTTCTTGCTCTGAGGTGTAGTGACCCTCAAGTCAATTCCAGGGTAGAGGGTAAACCCCCTGCTTGAGAAGGCTTGCACCACCACCACAGAAAAAGATGCAGTTTTTAATTTGATCTAGTGCTCTATGACTAACTGCTCTTTCAATGGAGTGGGTTAATAGATTTACATGAAACTCTTCATTCTGGCCATCTGAAGACAGTTTGGGAAACTTAAGGTCTATCTTACCACATGAAGGATGGTGGCTTTTCAAGGAAGTTAGTATGAACAGCAATAAGAGGTCCTTTGTTTCTTTAAGTTAATTCTGCCAGAGTCAAAGTAAAGGAAAGAATTAAAGACTGTAGACCAGGCATCTGCTTAAGCTATTTGTCAAATATGTACTTAAGATTTCTCCACTTCACTCTGCTCTTCTTTGGCTAATAGGAAACTGAGTTTGTGGCTGTCATCAATTAATGTTTATACAACGACCCCCCCATTAATATTCAAAAACGTGCACGCTGATTGGTCAGCATGCACATTGTAAATCAGAGTTATAGTAATGGAAAAAAGTCCGGTCGCCCGGACTTTTTCCATTACTATAACTCTTTTTTTACAGCAACGGAGAATGCAAGATCTAAGTTGCTTCACACTGTCTCGCTATGTTAAAGGAGTTTAACATAGCGAGACAGCTTTAAAAAAAAGCAACGGAGATTCTCCGTTGATTTTTTTAAAGCTGTCTCGCTATGTTAAACTCCTTTAACATAGTGAGACAGTTTGTAAAAAGCAACGGAGATCTTGCTTTCTCCGTTGCTTCTTTTCAAAACTGTCTCACTATGTTAAATGGGTTTAACATAGTGAGACAGCTTTAAAAAAGCAACTGAGATTCTCCGTTGCTTTTTTTAAAGCTGTCTCGCTATGTTAAACCCATTTAACATAGCAAAACAGTTGGTAAAAAGCAACAGAGATCTTGCTTTTGCCCACAGCTCTGATGTACTGCGTAGGCATACGTATGCGCAGTACATCAGAACTGCCGCAGAATATCAGACAGCTGCAGAATAGCAGCAAGGAGGCATTATATAATTCCTTTATTTAAGAAAAGTAATTATTTTTTTTTCTTAAATAATGTCATTGTATAATAGCAATAACCCACTTCTGGGTGTGGGTAATGCTGGATTTACTGATGGTTGACTTTGTTTGGCCACTCGGGCTTCGCCCTCATGACCAAACCACACCAACCGTGGGTAAATCCAGCATTACCCACACCCAGGCGTGGGTTATTGCTATAATATTAAATGGAGCAGGAAAGATGCTCATTAGCAAGTAATGTTTGGGATGAGTCCCAGTGCCAAGCACTAACCTACCCAGTGCCCTCTCAGCCAGTTCAGTCTCCAAGTGAAAAGTCAGAGAGTACACTCCCCTCTCTAGGTTAAACAAGTTCATGGTCTTGGATCGACTTTGGAAGCTTATACATACCTGATGGGTGTACTCTGTAGTGCATTCTTAAAATCTGCTAGCTCAATACACTCTCAAAAAACATGTTCTAAATTGCCTCTCTCCCATCACACTTACAGCATTTGCTATCAACTCGAGGAAAAACTGTCTGAAGCCTGCTTGGGGCATCAAAATACATACATGAATGTCCTAATCCTTTTGGACTTTGTTGCATATTTTGGAGTCATACATGTCATCCAACTGTTCCTTTGTAAATTCTTTCCAGTCTCTCTTCCCAGTATTTTCTAACCTCATCTGACTGACTGATGTCGTTATTATATACTATTTTATATGCCCTGCTAATAATGCCTTTTTTAAATCACCTTCTGTTCTAGAATCCACTAAAACTCAACTAGAACTCTTTTTTTCACTTATCACTCTCCTATCTCCTTCTCTTTGCCTATTCTCTATCATCAATCAGTGGTAGAGAAGGCAGTCACTAACCTGCAGTCCAAAATTCTGCTCGCCTTATCCCACTCTTTTACAATTCTTTCCTATTTATTTGCTCCCAATACATTTGCTCCTTTGCTATTTTTTCCAATAAAGTGCAGCCCTCTCTTGTTTAATTCTAATAACCTTACTTGCAGTCATCCCATTAATAAAAATCCCCTTTCTCCATTCCCCTGTTGGCTTAATTTTTTAGAATACTTTCTTACATAGGTAATATTCTGTATGGGGATGGTTGTTCCCCTAGAAGGCCTTCATTCAAAATCATACTCTCTCATTAAACTTCTCATGTCATCATATTTCCTTTCCACTTTGATACCAGTGTAGCACTAAAGTATCCCTTCAAACTGGGATTACCCAAGCTTTGGTGTTTGATTTCCACATTACATGTAGTTTTGATTTTATAATCTTTTTCCAAAGCATCTTGGGTTTTCTGAGTGATACACCAGCAGTGGCTTCAGCCTGAAATCTCCACTGGCATTTGCTGCCAGGAGGAGTGTGAGCCTATCTTTCATGGGCTTGTGACATGGAATCTTAAAAACTTCTTCGGTTATGTAAGTCCTACTTTGCAATCTTTTCCAGAAAAGCCCCCATTTCATCTCAGTTAAAAATTTGTTCTGCCAGATTGCCTTCTGTCTCTATCAGTTCTTCAAATTCCTTGACAAATTTCTGTGCAGTGCACCTTCTTTGTCAGCACTAGCTGCCTCTCCTTGTCTCAGAACACTGTGGGTGCCACTTCTTTTTTTAAATCTGTGGAACCATCCCCTACTTGCTTTAAATTCCTTTGTTTGCTGTGAGCTACTTCCTGTAGTTATTTTTGTAGGTCTTCAAAGATGAGCTCAACTTTCTCACAGATCTTAATCTGAGTTATTGTATGTCCCTTCATCTGCCTCTCCAGGATCCAAACAAGGAGCATCTTCTCCATATCTTCATGAATTGTTTTTCTGTGTTTGTCCAAAACTTTTGTTGCTCCTTTTGATACCTTAGTACCCATGATGCTGTCTTTACTTTTCCAAAATGTTGAGACAGTAGACCTAGGCATGCCATACTGTTCTGCTATTCATCCTATTTTACGTCATCTCTCAGTTTTGCCTATGATTTCATTCTTTTTTCAATGCTCAGCCACTTATTTTTCCTGCCAGTATCACTCTTCTTTGGCCCCCATTTCTTTACCTCTTCGCAACACTTAAAAGAAGCAACTGCACTACATAAACAACACAACAACAACAGGAAAACATGAGCAACCTTTCAGCCTCCTTTCTGGGTCAAACTGCAAAACTGTGGTTGAATTGCTGGATGCCCAGGTGGCCGAAAGTGCAATCGAGTTGTGAGGTGGTTGAATTGTGAGGTACCATCTGTATTGCTAAAGAAAACGTTCCAGATCTTTATCACTTGCATCCCTCCAAACTTCCACAGAAGTATAATCTGTCCCTGGAGAGTTCTCTGTTGGTTGACTAAACATAATTTTTATCTTATCCCTTCCTATTCTTAGCAATTAATTCTTGAGCCTCATCTTCATCTAACCTTTTTTTAAACAAGAAACATCTTTATTAAATTATCACTTGTGACATAGGCAAATAGGCAATCATACATTTATATAAATGAAAACAAACCATACTGATAATTTTAGTTCCAAACATTATACATAACTTATAATCTGTCTAGTCACTGTCAATCAAACATTACATAGCTCATTCAAATCCTGCCTTCTTTTAAACCTCATTCCTCATCTGCATATATTGTTCCCACAATTTCCATTTTTCTATGTAATTTGTTCCTACCTTTTTCAAAAGATCCAATTACCAGTTGTTTTAACTCTGTTACTATAGTCACTACTTCTAGTAAAGTTGGTTTAGACTTTGATTTCCATTTCCTAGTCATTGCATTTTTGACAGCCACCATAATTAGACTCAGTGAGACATTACAATGTCTAGGCAATTCCAATTCTGTACCATAGCTCAAAAATCATTTCCTTACTCATGCCAGTTTGCTTACCATTTCTGATAAAGTAGTCTGCAGTGAATTGTTAATCTGCCAACTGATTACACTTCCAGAAATATGTTCCCAATTACCTCTTTCTTCCCCATCACACCTCCAACATTTTTTGTTTACCTGAGTAAAAATTATTTGGCGTCTACTTGTGGTATAAAAATACCCATGTAAACACTTTCAAGCAAAGATCCTAAATCATCTAGACATTGTTGTATATTTGGGAGATGCATATATCCCTCCATTGTTTCTTTGTGAATTGTTTATCCAATCTCTCTTCTCAATCCTTTCTAATCTCCTTTAATTGATTTTTATAGTTATCATGCAATGTTTTATATACGCTACAAATTATTCCTTTTTTGACGGCAGCTTCTGTCCTAGATTCTGCTAAAAACTCTACCAGTGCTGGTCTTTCACTTAGGATCCCCTATTTCTTTATATTTGTCTATACTCTGATATCAATCCTAGCTAGGGAAGGCGATCTCTAGTCTGCAGTTCAAATATATTCTTGGCCTCTTTCCATTCTGTTACCTTTCCCTGTCTAATTATTTGTTCTCAATATCTTGGTCTCTTGCCAGTTTTCTTCAATAAATTCCATCTCCCTCTCACTAATTTTCTGTATCCCTGTATCACTATCGGCAGAATCTCCTTTCGCTGTTCCTGTGTTGGTGTAGTTCTTAGAATACTTTCTGCTACTTTATGAATTATAATATTCTTTATGGTTATTGTTATTCACTTTAAGGATATACATTCAAAATCTCAGTCTCTCCTTGTTTCATGAGCTTCACCCCTGTTTCGTTATCATCCCTTTCAACTTTGAATTATAGGGTTCTGCTTGTACTATGTATAGGAGCCTCAATTGTGTAGCTCTGAAATATCCCTTTAAATCGGGTACCCAAACTGCCTTGCTCTATTAGAAGAATTACCTTATCCCACTTGACTCTTGCTGTCTTCCCCTCACAGATAAAATCCTTCAGCTCTTTATTAATTGCTATCCACTTTTTCTCTGGTTAATAAAAATAAGCCTGATGTGTATAAAAACTAAAGGGAATAAAAACGTTTTAACTGCTTGTTATCCAAATCCATAAAATAGAGCTTCCAATTTCTCATTTTTTGTATTATATTTTGTTTAGTCTCTTCCCCACATATACCTAGCTACCATACCAGAATCATTTTTAATCCATACTCCTAAGTACTTCATTTTATCATGTCCTCATAGATATGGATATTGCTGAACCAATTTGTGTGTGGTTGCATAATTTACAGTTATTACTTTTGTTTGGTGCTGCAGTAGCGCTGTCGCCTCACAGTAAGATGTTGTCTGGTTTGATTTTCAGCTAGAGCGTCATCTGCGTGGAGACATGCGTGAATGGGTGTACCTTCTTTGAAGGTTGTGCGTCAGGGCTGGCAACTCGGCACCTAAAAATCTACTGCCAATCATTAGCGGACCGGAGTTCCGCTGTGGCAACCCCTAAAAGCCGAAAGACACAACAACCTTTGTTTCAACTTGATTAATTTTGTATCCCTAAAAGATTTGAAACTGTCTCAAAATGTTTCACAATGCTGAAATGTCCTTTTCTGGTTTTATCAGGTGTAAAATAATATCATCTGCAAGTATAGCCAGCTTTTCTTGACTACCATACCATTTATATCCTTGAATTTCCAAGTCCCTTATTTTCTTATCCAATGGTTCTAAATATAATGCAAATAACAAAGGGGAAAGATGACACCCCTGGCTGGTTCTTCTACTCAAACAGAAATTATCAGAGAGGAACCCACTCTCTGATCCCTCATATATCCTCCTAATCAACCCTATAATTTTATCAGGGAATGCAAATACTTCCATTGCCCTGCTCATAAACTCTCAGCTTACTCTGCCAAATGCTTTCTCTGCATCAAGAGCTACCAACAACAGTGGTATTTTCTTACATTCTGCTTCCCTCTGGACCATCAATGTACTGTTAATGTTGTCATATGTTTGCCTCCCCTCCACAAAACCACATTGATCCATATCTATCAATTTTGGAACCACCTTTGCCATCCTTATAGACATTATAATCATGGTTTAGGATTGAAATAAGCCTATATGAAGTTGTATCTGATGGGTCTTTACCCTCTTTAGGTATTGCAATCATCACCACTTTCTTCCAGGATGTTGGTGCTTCTCACCCTGTTAAAATAATGTTAGATAAAACCTTCCAGAACTTTAACAGTTTTTCCACCCTAGCTTCCAAACTTCCATAGGAATACCATCTATTCCTGGGGACTTTCCTGTGGATTGATTATGCATCAACATTTTTTATCTCATCTCCTCCAATCATGTTAGTAATTGAGCCTCATCTACCTTTAATTTTGGCATATTTCATTCTCTCGTAAACATTTCAATTTGTACATTTTCTTGAATTCCATATTTCTCTGCTTTATACAGACTTTCATAAAATTTTCAAAATATTTCTAGTACCTCTACAGGATCTCTTGTTATCTTCCTTGTTATAGGCTCCCCGAGCTTGGCGACCACCATTTTTACTTTCTGTTGCCTGAGTCATTGTGCTAAATGGTTTTGTGCTCTGGAGTTACTAAAAAAAAAAAAAAAACAGCTTCATCTTCCTCTAACCTTGACAAAATTAAGTCTTCCATAAATGTTTCCATTTATGCCTTTTCTTGGTTTCTGCATTCCTCTGTTTTATACAAATTCTCATACAATTTCTGAAATATCTACCATACTTTTATAGCACCTCTGGTTATTTTATTGTAATAGGCTACTTATGTTTGGCAATGGCCCTTTCTACGTTTGATGCCCAAGTCATTGTGTTAAGAGTTTTCCATATTCTTGTCAGAAATACTCTATTAACAACAACCTCTCTAAACATATGTATATTAATCAGATACTCCATTAAATCCCTTTTAGCATGGTTTAGGATTACCTGATTATTTGAAGGAATTCTTTAGCACTCCGCAATTGCTCATTCTTTTGTTCTGTGACATTCCCCTTCTTCTGCAATAATTTAACCTTTAACAACTCCTTTAAATAATTCCCATTAGATCATTCCCATGTATCTTTTGTCTTATTTCTACCATATCTTTAAACTCCATTTTATCCTCTCCCTATCTGTGCCTTCTGAAGAAATGTTTATCTTCCCAAATAACTCTTGAATCATGTTCACAATTCCTTAAATTCCTCTATTTTAACAGGTAAGTAGGATAGTGCCAGTGTCTCGTATTTACTTCATTAGTACACATCTTTGTATTAATCTTTACTGGTGCATAATCTGAAATAATTATTGAATGTGTTTCAAAGCTTTCAGTTAAATACCTGTACTCCCGAGAAATGTCATTTCTACCCAGTCTGGTCTGGCTGTTGTACCTTGGGGAATAATATGTACAGTCTGAGTTCCTGTTAGCAAATTAACATGTTCCATTCCAAATATTTTCATATTTCTTCAGAAATCTGTTACCTTACCTTCTATGTCCCCCGATACATTCTCATTAATGTATATCAGGTTCTAGTATTCACCCATAAATAATAATCACTGCTGAAAGCTAACTATTTCTCTCAGCATTTTCTTAAGTTCCATAATAGAAGTTGTAGGTGTAATATGAATACATGCCAGTGTAATCTTCCTTCCTTGAAAAAAAACCCTTATTACCCCAGCTCTACCATTATTAGTGTATTTCATTTTCTCTTCTATCACTATTGAAACACCTCTTGCAATCAATATCATTTCTCTTTTCTTTTGTCCGTCTTACTCTGCTGAATATCTATTCTGAGATCCCTTTACCAAATTCACATGCTCATTTCTATCCAAATGTTTCCTTTAATATTGCTGATTACACCTTCCACTTCTAAATATAATTCATAGATCCATAGACTGTTACTAGGCTAATAACCAAAGGGCCTTTCTAATCCTAGCCAAGTTTTCCTGAAAGAATAATGATGTCCTGCATCCAAATAGGACACCGAGGGCCAGGCATTTATAAGCTACCTCTGTCCATAAGGGACATGGTGCCAGGTCTGGTGTAAATTTCCTATTCCCCATCCACTGGTCTAAGTTGTGCTTAAACTGGGTAACAGATGAACTCAGCTTCACATGGATGGAAAGCTGCTCCATAGGAGGGGCAGTCTCTGGAACACAAATCTGTCTCTCCAGCATGTTCTGTTTGTCACAGACAAAATTCAGGTCTCTAGACCTTGTATACCTGGTGCTCTGACTTACAAATATGTTGGAGATTCATTAGTGTTGGGTTTGCGGATGCCTTGTAAGCCAGGCATAGATCACCACTCACCAATCTATATGAGACTGAGTAGAGAGAAGGGCTTTAAAGTGCTCTGCATAAGGCAGTTTTTTACACCTTGTATTCTTTCTGTAAGGAACCTCTGAGGTTGCTCTAGTTGCTGCATACGCCTGTCCAGGTACATACCAAAGTGAGCATTGTACTCTATAATTGGTCTGATAAGGGTGAAGTACAGTGGGATAATGCCGCCTTTGGACCTAGATGCCATGTCATTACTTATAAGTTGTGCAACATAAAAGGGTTTCCTCAATACTGTGGCCACATGGTGGTTGAAGGTAATGCTACTGCCTACATGTGTACCCAGATCCCTGACCACTAGATCGACTCTTAGGAGTATGTTATCAACATGGTAATTATCTGGAATGGTTGATTTCCTAAAGGGTACAATTATGCATTCCTTATCATTGAGTTTAAGACCATGGCTTTGGCACCATTTAGTAGTCAGAGGTAGACCTTCTTGAAGAATGCTAATGTCTGCAGAGGAGTTGATGATAACCCCTAGCTTGCAATCATCTGCAAACTTAATCAGTCATAAACCTTCAGTATTTGCTTCCATGTCAGAGAAATAGATGCCAAAAAGGAGTGGGCCCAATACCATGTCCTGGGGGACTCTGCTAATGACTGGCCTCTTGGTGGAAGTGGCTTCATCTATTTTAACATCCTGGATCTATCAATGAGCCAGTTGGTTATCCAGCAGGTGATAAAAGGGTTTATACCTAAATTAATGAGTTTGTCTATAATGCCGGAGTAGGGTATTGTATCAAAAGCCTTGGCCAGGATGAGGTATGCTGTGTGCACAGTCTTACCTTAATCCAGTGCTTTGGTGACCCTCTCAAAAAAATTCACTATCTTTAATAGGCATAACCTTTTTTCAAAGCCAAACTGTGATGGGTCTAGCATTTTCAGGTTATCTATGTCATTTATCATGTCTATGATGATTCTTTACATGGCTTTATATATGAGGCTGGTAAGACTTATGGGCCTGTAGTTACCTGGATCAGTGGTGAACTTCCTTTGTGCAGGGGGATGACTGTAGCCATCTTCCATTCCTTGTGCACAAAACCTGACTGAAGGGTTCAGTTGAAAAGTGATTCAAGTGGACCAGAGAGGTCATGTTTCATGCTGTTTATTTAACATCCTTGGATGTTATCAGGGCCCATCGATGCAATGTTTTTGGCTTTTGAAATTGCATAATGACCTGTTCTCTAGTAGTGGTCGGGGGATTGTGTTATTTATTTCCTTTGGACTACTGGGGGGAGAAATTTGAGCTGAGCCTGTCAACCAAAAGGTTGGCAATGGCCTCTGACTCAGTGTGGGTGATGCCATTTACAATAACTTCTGCACATTGTTGTCTATTTCCTCTGAGGTTACGGACATAGCTGTAAAAAGCTTTGTGGTTATCCTTTGCCTGAGAAGCTATTTTTTTCTTCAAATTTAGCCTTTGAAGTATTAATTAACCCTCTTAGCTGCCTGTTTAGATTGGTCAGGGGGCTTCTTTGTTCCTCCTATACTTGGACAAGATTTTTTTTTCTTTTGTTGTATAACTGATTGATAATGTGATGCCACCAGGGTGGCTTGTTTTTTGAGTTTGTCTTCTTAATACAAGTTTGCTCAGCTCCTGATCTATACAGCTATCAATATGGCTGTACAGTGATTTTGTAAATAGTTCAGTGTATTCTATGGTGTTTACTGTGTTTGGAGATGCTTGTGATTTAGCCAAAATGTTGCTTAGTAGAGAGATTAGCCTTGGAATAGTTTCTAAAGGTTTTTGGTTTCTCTGGATCACCATATTTAATTTTTATTTCAAGTAATACTGCCTTATGGTCAGATCTGATGAGTGAAGATATTACATTGGGTAAGGAACATTGCCCCCCCCCCCCATGTTTGTGTGTACATGGTCAAGGATGTTTGTACCCCTGGTAGGAGAATGGACCAACTGTACCAAGATGTTGGTATTAACAAAGTTTAGGAATCACTGGGCTTGTGCATTAGAAGTGCTGTAGGATTTCCAATCTGTAGAGGGGTAGTTGAGATCCCCCATGAATATCATATTGGGTTGAACAGTGAGGGACTCTAGTACATTGAGATAGGTAGTATGGGTTTTCTGGGACATATGTTGTGATATGATACAACATCCTGTTTATAGTGAGTTGCACATGTATGAGTTCCAGTGGGTCATACACTTTAACTAGTTTGGATGTGAGATTAGTCTGAATATAGACTGAGACTCCTCCACCTTTAGTTCCCTCCTGTGCAATAGCTGGTCTAAAGGTGTGAAAAGCATTATAACCTTGCATTGCTGGGGTGCTCTCAGCAACTTTAAACCATGTCTCCATTACTACACTGATGTCTATACTCTCTAGGGAGAGGAAGACTTGCAGAGAGTGGAGTTTCTTGTTAAGACTTTTAGCATTGAGCAGTACTACCTTCAGATATTCATTCATAGGTTCAGTTAAGTCTGTAGGCTTATCAGTTTGCCATTGACTAAAAAAGGCACTATGGGGGTTGAAAAGGTCTTTGCCAATATCCAAAAGCCTAGATGGGATAAGTGCAGACCATCCCTGGCAAAGCAGCAGTGGTCTGTCAACCATGTCCTCCCAGGCTGTCAAATATTGTACCCCCTGGACTGACCCCAGAAGCTAGGCCAATTGTTAAAATTAACTCATTTGCCATTGGTAACATAGCAACATGCTTGTCTCATACCTGCCTGAGAGACACATAATCAGTGAGCTCAATCATGTGGTTCATATAGTCAAGGTAGGTACATCTCAGGTCATTAACACCTACATACTGGTACCTGTGGTTCAATGACCTGAGTGCCATTCTGACTTGACTGATCCTTAGGGTTACCACCTGTCCCACTTTGCGAGGGACAATCCCTCTTTGGACGGTTGTGTCCTGACCAAAAATATTAAAAATGGCAAATGTCCTGAGATTGTAGAACATAATTATGTCCCATATTTTATGTAGTAGTTGCATAAAATAATTATTTCTGTATCTAAAATACCTAAATGTTACAAGAAACAGAATAATAACAACTAAACTGCTACAAGAATAAGCTTTTATTTAGGCAAAAAAGTAAAGTTCTATCCTTTGTACTGACCATGGGTATGTGTCAGCCTGTAAAATCTGATGTTTGTCCCGAAAATGTCCCACTATGGCCATTTGAAAAGGTGGCAACTCTACTGAACCTAGCCCTAGAAAGGCAGCTAACCATGACTCTGTTTTTACTTAGTCTGGTGAGGTGGACATTGGTGTGCCTCACTATATAATCACCATTGACCAGGAAATTTGGCTGTATGCTGTTTGCCTTAAGGGCTTAATAGTGGAGGCATTGGATACAGTGTTATTATGTGTAGCTGTGGGGGAGTGTTTTAATGGAGTGTTAATGTGATGGCTGAGGATCCTTTCTTTGTACTATGCAGGAAGTCTTAGTATTTTAGGAAAATTACCTGTTAAGTGCCTCAGCATAAATAGTTTTATGTGTAAGGTCTTTACCCTGTTCAATAAGTGTGATGCAAGTGTTACTGACAACCTCTATATGATTAAATTTGGTTGTATGAGAGAGTTTTGCCTTCAGCATTAGAGAGTATTTACAGCTGTCGCATACACTATCTGTTTTATTAAGAATAAGTGGGTTGTAAATGTCTCAGAAAATAACCTTGCAGGACACACCACGAGAACACGAAATATTTCCAACGTTTCTTTTATTCAACAGAATAGAGTAGCAGGAATGAGCGCTTTCGCATGCCTCTAGCACGCTTCTTCAGATATAAATTACTCTATCAAAACCCAACTGTTTTATACTCATCTAAATTGAACATCTTGTTGCATAATTAAATAATCAATTAGTCAATAAATCAATTACGATATCAAAAAATTCATCACTGTTTGTGAAAATGCAGTAAATAAATACATGAATATTAATGAATATTCAAACTAACACAAATTTCATAAACACTAAAAATATCACTAAAAACCGTTCCTCATATACAATATTAATATTAATAATGAAAATATCTAATAAAGATATGTATATAAAAACTAAAAATTTTTTAAAAATCTATCTATACTAATCATTTAAAGACATTTAATGACATTTGTAAACAAGGTTGGGCATAAACTCATGGTAGGATCTTCCAAAGCTTAGAAAGTCTGTATTTATGATCTTGAAAAAGGCTATATCAAACTCATATTTACTCCTTTTTAAACTCATTTCGTAAAAAACATCACATTACATATATCGTGTATGAAGCATTCACAAATAGTGTTCAAAAAACATCATCATCACGAATAACCATCATAAAACTTCATAAAACAATGGTCTCTATGTAGACATTTTATCTAAGTGCATAAGCCCATGTGTTATTCAGCACTTAAAATATATGTATGCACATTCACCTTATTTAAATAACAATAGATATTACGATGGTGTAACATTTATTGAGACCAAAATATATATATAAATATATATAAGATAACTTCCACAAGCTGGTAAACGACTACACTACCTAAAATAACTGGCAAGATATCTATATATAAACATTTATAATTCATGAAATAATCTACTAACCAATATAAGCGTGGAATATCGCTCATCCTACTTGAGATGGAACATCAATCCATGTAAATAATCATAACAAAAGAACACATCATATTGTGTTTATCCCCTTAAGAAACTAGAAACTAGTAAAAACGAAACTTGCTATTGCTCATGCATTCAAAGTGTACTGCCCCCTGGTGTTCGGAGGAGTAACACCTATATTTAACAGAATGCGACGCTAATACGTCGTATCTGTGTGTTGTTACAAGGATATATAAGTATATATCTATCTACTACATCTAACAAGAAGTGACATTATCTTGTCATATTTATCTAGCCTGTTCTAATATGTCCCCAAGATAAAAGTCATAAAGTGTCTCAATCTGAGTGAAACCGACTCCATAAATAACATCTTCATGTGAATAAATATTATTGTGTTATTATCACTGAATAGCTGTGTCAATTATTAACTAAATAAACAGGTACTCTACATGCTGCTTCATATTGCACTTTAATTTAAAAACTAAAGTTAAAATAAAATAAAATCAAGGTTATAGTGCCCACTGGTGTTTAAATATATATCTGGTCAACTCAACCGGAATTCGATACTATTTAGTCGCATCTATCTAACATACAAATCGAAATAACTTATAGATAGCAGCGGTAGCTAGCTGGCTTTAATGATGTTTCGTGTAAGATATTAATTCAATAAAGCCACAATCACCTTAAATGCTCAACTATGTATGGGAAGCAAAGCCATCTTTTCAGTATCTCATTACTATTAGCTTATTATGTGTATATGCATGTCATTCTTATCTTGCTCTCTATTTATGTTAATTCTACTCTCTATTATTATTATAGAATATTCCCATTGAATGAAAATCATAAATGCCTTTCTTAGAAGAGATCTCAAGAAGTGGCTGACAGTCATGACATTTCTTCATATCTCTAAGCATTAAACAATTCATATTATAAGAAAAAAAGCAAGTCACTATGTGTGAATATATAGGAGTATCTCTCTGATGTTCATTCATTTTCATTTTATGAATGGTTTAACACTAACATAGCTGTTGATACCTGGTTTTCTATGAGCTCCCGCTCTCAGAATCCATTCCATTTCCAATCTGGCCAAGGTGTTAATATTGTCTCCCTTCCTGGGGCTAATGGGTACTACTTGTAATATTCTAAATTTAAAACAATGTGTCGGATTGGAATTTATATGTTTAGCTAGTGCATTCAATTCTAGGTGTTTCCGTATGTCATATACATGGTTATAGATGCGTTCTCTGAATCTCCTCTTCGTGAGGCCAATATAAAAGGCTGGACATGAGTCACAATTCGCCATATATATGAGATTCTGAGTGTTACAATCAGTCCGTTTCCTAGGAGAGAACACAAAATGTCCATTGGGGTGTTGATATTCTTGTATGGGATTTATATATGAGCACATACTGCAGTGTTCACATGGAAAAGTCCCTGGCATTAGTGTACTACTCAATCCGTCAGACATACTATATTTTAATTGACTAGAAAAAATAGTTTTCAGATTGTCGCATGTTCGATATATAAATCCAGGGCTCTCACCTACTATCAACCTGGTGTCATCTGCCGTAGTTAAGATATTCCAATGTCTTATTAAAATGTTCTTAATCTCATTGATGTCATTGGTGTATTTCAATATAACCTTGATCTTGTTATTACTATAGTTATATGTCGTAGCTGGTCTCAAAACTAAGCTATTGTCTGTGGTTCTAGTCCTATTGCATTTATTATGTGAATCTTTTTCTCTTGATTCTTGGGGTATAACGCTGTGTCTTGTTGCTTCTACTATATGAGTATTATAGCCTCTAGCTATAAACATCTTTTCCATTTTGTCAGCTTCAATGTTCAATATAGCTGGATTCTTACATATCCTCTTGAGCCTCCAGAACTGTCCATTCAGTATACCCTGAAACATAAATCTAGGGTGCATGCTTCTATATTCTAACATGTTGTTCCTCCAACAGGTTTTTCGGTAAATCTTATAAGATAATCTATCATCTTTATCATAATATAGTGTCAAATCTAAGAAGTTAATCTCTTTATATGAGTGTTCAAATGTAACTGCTTCTGCCGACTGCTTCTTATAGAATTTTAATATGTTTCCTGCAAAATGTCTGTCAATGGGGCTTGACTTATCAATGTGATCTTATTTTTCTTCAAGCCCTTCTCTTTCCCATAATCCATTTCAAGTCTGCTTTATTTGAGTCATGCTAGACATAAGAAAGTAGTGGTGTATTCCTATTCCATTGACATATAATGGGAATAGTGTCAGTCACTGCCCTTTTATATACTGTCTGTAACAGGACTGCTTCTTTTATTTCCTGAATATCCCTCATTTGTGTATGTCTCATGGCTTGTTTTATAATATACTAAGGAATTATACAGCTGCAACCAGAAGAATTGCTAAATTGCAGGCCTTTGTTCAAAGTATCTTTTCGTAGTACAAAAGGAATTGACAGTCCCCGTCTACACTTTGGTAAATGTGCTGATACTTTACAAGAAAAAATATTTTCTGACTTTTCTCTAAATGTCACAGACATCTTTGATACTACATTCAAGTCATCTTAAAATGTAAAGTGATATAAACAACAAACATTTAAAGTTTAAAGCATAGTATTTCAATACTGTGATGCTGCTTACTACATTCAAGTCATCTTAAAATGTAAAGTGATATAAACAACAAACATTTAAAGTTTAGTATTTCAATACTGTGATGCTGCTTATGTAAATTTGTCAAAAGAAGTGACAACTGCCTTTGAACCATTGACTGATCTAATTGCTCTGTTTTTCTATGAAAGGCATGGCTACATTAAAAACAGCTGTGAATATGTGTAAATTCTCTTCCTTTCTGCACTAAAGACAATGGAAAACAGTTTCACACCTCTCTGTCTTGTTTACAGCAACCTGAGCTCCTGAATAAAATTACTCTGTGTTTGTGATATGTCATGCAGGTTTAGGCAAATTCCTCTGCTACTTATGTGAGAAGTTAAACTTAAAAAAAAAGGGGTGGCCTTTACCTTCGTATGATACCAAAGTGAGGAAATGAAGGTTTTATAAAGTACAAGCAGGTTTCAGGTACCTACACAGTATTGGAACCATATTGTAAGGAAAA
Source organism: Protopterus annectens (assembly GCF_019279795.1). Lineage (NCBI taxonomy): Eukaryota > Metazoa > Chordata > Ceratodontiformes > Protopteridae > Protopterus > Protopterus annectens. The sequence continues at coordinate 485,568,691 of NC_056746.1, read as the reverse complement.
AAGCAACCTAACCTTGAGTTAAACTGCAGGAGAAGGTGGAGTTTTCCTTTAATTAAAAGCTTCAACATACATCCAATAACAATTTCAGATCATGAATTGACAAAAACTAAGATAAAAATGCAGGGTAATGAAGTAAAAAGGAGATACTGGTGCTTTCCCACCTACCCGTTAAAAAGACAGGAATTAATAATGGATAGTGGAAAATATTTGGGAGTTACTATGGAAGATAGAAATAGCTTCAGAAATTATAGCTAGTTAGTAGGATAAAATGAAAATGGAGTTAAAAAATAGAGTAAAAATGAGAGAGAGAGATGGTTAAGTAACATGAATTACAATAGACGGTCTGACAAAAATTAAAGTATTGCAGAATAAGGGGACTCTTACAGAAGAAAAAAAGAGGTACAAACTTAGAGTGTGGAAGATAGAATAAGGGAGTATCTAGATAATATGCATGAGTTTTGGATATGGATAGCAAGATACAAGCAGTAAAAATGTTTTTACTCCCTTTAGTTTATACACAGGTCAGGCATATTTTTATCAACTAGAGTTGAAGTTGTGGATAGTAATTAATGAAGAGTTGAATCATTTATTTGGGAGGGGAAGAGAATGAGAGTCATGTGTGATAAGTTGATCCTCCCAACAGAACAAGGAGGTTTAGGATTACCTGATATAAAGAGAGATTTTGGAGCTTCACAGTTAATGCTTTTATACATTACACAAACGGAAAACTACAATTCAAAATGTTAAGGGATGATGATGAAGCAAGGAAGTAACTCAAGAAATATGGAAAAAATTGGATTTTGGGCATAGATTCTCAAGGAGAATAACAACAGCCATACAGAATATTATGTTCATAAAGGAGCAGAAAGTATACTAAGAACTAAGCCACCATAGGAATGGAGAAGGGAGATTCTGCTGATCAGGATTACTGTGATTAGGGTACAGAGAATAGACAAGAGGGGTCTAGAATTTACTGGAGGATGCTGGCAAAGGAACCAAGGTATTTGGAACAAATAAAAAAAGGAAAGGTAAGAGAATTAGAAGAGAACAAGAAGACATTTTGATTGCAGGCTAGTGACTGCCTTTCCTGTCAGGGATTGATATCAGAGGATCTAGACCATATGTTTGAATTTGTAAAAGTTCGAGCATGTGAATAGAAATCTCCTTAGGCAGAGATTTCCATTCACTTCAATGTGGTGCAATCTCGGAGTTGGTATATTTAAGTAGCAGGGTGTGTGGGAGGGTGCAGGGAGGCTTGCTCCCTCTGCTTACAACAGGTTATTTTATTGTCCATTGTGTTTTTTTTTTTTAGGTAGTCGAAGTTATGTAACTTCAAACATAATGGTTCAACCATTAGGTGTTCGAAGTTACATAACTTCAACTATGTGATATAGACATAATATCAGAGTATATATAAAGAGAAGGGGATGGGGAATCCTAAATGAAAGACCTGCATTGGGGTCAGAAAAGATTTGGAAGAGAGCTTTGATATGCAATTCACAAAGAAACAATGGGAGGACATGTGTATGGCTCCCAAATATGTAACAAAATCACCTGAAGCTGTTTGGATAGATACTTTTATAGTTTAAGCAGCCTCCAAAGAATTTTTCCTCAGGTACGTGGCAAATGTAGTAGGTGTAATGGGGAAGAAAGAGGTAACTGGGAACATATGTTTTGGAAGTATAATCAGTTAGCAGACTTTAAAAATTCTGTACAAAGTACACGGCTGTTAATACTGGGTGAGCAAATGAGTGTAAATATGAGAGAGAGAGAGAGAGAGAGAGAGAGAGAAAAGAAGGAAAAGAGCAAGCGAAAGCGTACAGGTACACCAATGGGGTGTTGCCATATGTGAACATATAAAACTGAACAGTGACGAGCCAGAGGGAAGCAGAATGTAAGCCATAGCATGGTGGGTCCTGCTGCAGAGAAAGAATTCAACAAAGTAAGCTGGGAGTTTCAGTATGGCAATTGAAAACGTTGCATTCCCAGATACAATAATACAGCCAATTAGTAGGATATATGAAGGAATGGAGGCAAGAATTAAAGTGGTTGGGTTCCTCTCTAAGTCATATTTGCACTGAGGAACCAAGCAGGGGTGTTCTCTTCCCCCTTATTTGCTTTATATTTACAGCCATTAGCAAATAAATAAGGGACTCAGAACTTCAAGGATAAAATCTGTATGATAATCAAGAAATGTTGGTTTTATTTGCAGATGTTATTTTATACCCGATCAACCCAGAATACATAGTATTACTGTGGAACATTTTGAGACAGTGTAATGTCTTTTCAGATGTAAAATTAATGAAGATAAAACAAAGGCTACAGCCATAAATTATGTTCCCACACATGAATTGGCTCAGCAATACTCATATTTATGGGGACATGATAACATTAAGTATTTAGGAGTATGGATTAAAAAGGCTTCTGTTATCAATAGCCATACAAAATGTTGTATTCATAAAGTAGCAGAAAGCATTCTAAGAACTAAGCCAATAGAAGAATGGAGATTCTGCCAATAGTAATGACCGCAATTAGGAGTACAGAGAATACACTACAGGGGGCTACAATATACTGCAGCAAACTGGGAAAGGAAAAAAGATATTGGGAGCAAATAGCTAGAGAGGGAAAATTAATAGAATTGGAAGAGGCCAAGAAGACATTTGAACTGCAAGCTACAGACTGCCTCCCCTATCAGGAATTGATATCAGAGTATAGACAAAGACAAAGGGACTGGGGAATCCTGAGTGAAAAAAATATGGTGATAGAGTTTTTAGTTGAATCTAGAACAGAAGCTGCTGTTGAAAAGGGATAATTAGTAGGGCATATAAAATATTGGATGATAAATATAGGAATCTACCAGAGAAGGTTAGAAGAGATTAGGAACATAAACTGGATAAACAATTCACAAGGAAAAATGGGAGGATGTATGCATGACTCCCAAATATGCAAGAAAGTGTAGGAGATTTAAGATTTTTGTTTGGAAGTCTTTGCACTGAAAATGTTATACCCAAAGCAGACACCAAAGAATTTTTCCTCATGTAGATGGCAAATGTTGGAGGTATGATGGGGAAGATAAAGGTAAGTGGGAACTTTTGGAGTAGAACAGGTTGGCAGATTTTAAAAATTCCCAAAAGAGTATTCTGTCAAAAATATTTGGTGAGCAAATGGGTGTAGCTAAGGAAAATTTTTTTTCAGCTGGAATGCAGGATCTGAATTGCCTAGACACAGTAACACCTTGTTAAGTTTAATTATGGTGGTTGCCAAAAAATCAGTTACTGGAAAATAGAAATCAAAGTCTAAACAAACCGTAATTGAAGCAATGAATGTTATAACAGAAATAAAAAAACAGGAAATGTGATCTTTAGAAAAGAGTAGGAGTAAATTGCATAGAAAAAATAGAAATTGTGGGAACAATACATGCAGAAAAATATTTTAGAGGACAAATGATGTGTAAGAGAAGGCAGGAATTGAACAATATATATCATTTTGTTTGATTATATTGTATATAACAGCATATGTGAAGTAATTATTTTCTGTTTTCTAAGTGTTAGCTGAATCAATTAGTGACAGCAACCCAGAAATACTTAAGGAAGGTGGGGGGGGGGGGGCTAAGAAATGGCAGTGCAAAGTAAAATATTGTTGTCATTTCTAGCTGCTGGAGGGGCAGGCTGTGTATGGATTAGCTGACATAAACTTAAAAGTTACAGATTACTTAGGGACTCCCAAGATGACTGCACATTGAGTAACAGCTTAATTTCAGCTGTCCCAGTGTGTGAAAACAGAAACTCATAAAAGAGAGCCAGTGAACTCATTTTTTTTGGGGAGGGGTACATTTCAGTAACTATCTAGTAAGTGTATTGCCTGGATGCCAGCAAAAAAGAAATTCAGAGAACCTGAAAGAAAATCAACTATGAAAGGTGAGGAAAAAATAATGAGTAGAAATAATTCTGCTGCTGTTCATCAAAAAGTAATGCAACCTCCAACTTTGGTGCAAGACATGACTTCCAGTAATACAGGGAAAAAATAGTCAAATGTACTCAGAGCTGATTAAAATAAATGAAACACTGATGGAGTATATCAGCTCAAATAACAAAAGGCTGCATAGAATGGAAGAAGCTTTAAACAGATATTCAAAAGCAGTGATAAAACTGCAAAAACCAGGGGTCAAAATGAAGAAACGATTGGCTAAATATGAGACAGTTTAAGAAGAGGTACATCAAAAAATAAAAGAATTAGAGGACAGAGCATGGGGAAAATCCTGAGATTTTCTGCTATACCAGAGAAACTGGAAAGAACAAACTGTATTAAATTTATGAAGTCACAAATAAGCAACTGGACTGGTATTCCACAGCAGGAGTTATTAATTGAAAGGGCACATTGTGTGTATGCTCCAAACCTGTCCATGAAAAAACAACCTAGACCTTTAATAGTAAAGATGAAATCCTACTGGAAGAAGGAGTTGATTCTGACAAAACAGTGGTAGAAGGACAAAGAACTAGAAGTTGGAGGCAGTAGAGTATTTGTGGAAAATGATTATTCACTGTACACCAGGCCAAAGAGGAGTACATTTATTCCACTAACCAGGGAATGTTGAGAATCAGGTGTAAGATTCAAACTGCTGTATCCAGCTATCTTCAGAATATTCTTTCCTGAAAGGACAAATTAATTTTTTGATGTAGGACATGCTAAGGAGGAAATACAAAAGTTTGTCCAACAAAAAGTAAGCTGTGAAACAGAAGGGAGATTCTGCTTCTTCTTGTTCTTGTAATAAACATCAGAGAGAGACTACGACAGTGGAACTTTTCCAGTGTTTCAACAGAAAATGCTTGAGAGACAGAAGAAAGCACAAGAGTTGACTAGAAAGAACTGAGGGTACTTTGGAAAGGAAGCAGGGACTGGATTTCAGAGATGAGGATAAACAGGAATGAAACTAGCAACTCAAAAATTGACAAATAAATGTGGGATTACAAAGGATTCATTATATTTATGAAACATGACAGAACAAGAAAACCTGGAAATATTGGACTTTTTTGACTTTGTTAAACTTGCAGGGGACTCTAAAGCATATGCCCTACTTCATGTCATTAATGTTTGGTAGAACACTTAGGAGAGGGAGGAAAGAGTTAACTGTAAATAAAACAAACTTTTATTCTTAACAGTAACATTTGTATAGTGTATATCTGCATGCAATAAAATAAAATGTTCTCAGTTATTTTCAAGTGTAATGGGAATACTATAGTAAACATGTGCCCTGTTTTTTTTTCCCTTTCTTTTCTCCTTCTCATTGTTCAGTTTAAAGAAATGTAGGCACTGGAATGTAAAAAAAAAAAAAAAAAAAAAAAAAGAAGAAGAAAAAACTGTTCAAAAGAGTATGATACAAGAAAAAAATATATGTGCTTTCTCTCATTCTTGCATATGACTGGATTAAGGCTCTTGGCTTTATCTAGTAAAACATTTTTAAAAAAGCAAATAAATAAAAAGAACACTGAATATAATAAAGCTCTCCTCTAGCAAATAAATAAATACTTGTAGAAACAAATCTGTTTCTGGTTCTCATGTCTCCATGGACACAATCTGATGATAATCAATAAAACAGAATACTTCGTTCTTTAAATGGCTTTCTTTCAGTGGCTAAGAGATGATGTTTTCTGAAAGCATTCAAGTGTTTCTCATTCTGTGAGAACAATAAAGATAAGACAAAACCAGACAGCACTAACTAGAAGCACAGGCTGTACCACACGTCTTAGGATGGATAATCTTCCTTTTAGGTTAACCCAAATCTGTGATTGTGGCTGTCAGTTTGGGACAACTGTTTGTATTAGAAAGGTAAAACTTCAATATTTGAATATGTACATAGTTTTGTGTGTTAATATTAAGTTAATGGGTTTTGGGGGTGTATTTGATTTTTTTGTCTAAGGGGTTTGAATAAATCAAAAAGTTTTGTAAGATGTGACACAGGCTCAAATGGATATGAAAAGAAGCAATAAAAAATTCAACCTGCCAAACAGAAGTGTACATGTAACACAAAAGCTGGAACAAGATATTTAACAAAAAAGCTGTTACAATTAAAAGGTGTGAATAACTTTTCAACATAAAGGATGTTTCAGTGAAATGTACATGAGCAAACTCACTTTCACACAAGTGCATTTCATAGAAAATGGACTTTTGTGAAAAAAAACAACATGCCAAAAAACCTGCACTAATAAAACACTACTCATGTTTATGCAGGAGAGAAAGCCCCCCTGCACCCCCATACCCCCTACTTTAATATTCTCACTCCGAGATTGCACTACAGTGGGGAAAAGGAAATATTTCCTTATCCCCACTGTACTGCAATTTAAGCAATAGTTTGCTTAGTTCTACAATCAACACTACATGTTGATGTACAACTAAATCTACATGCAAACTGTTTTTTTTTTTTTTTTTGGTGAATGTGCATTCGCTCAAGTACATTTCACTTAAACGTACTTTTGATGTTCAGACTAGGACCCATATATATATATATATATATATATATATATATATATATATATATATATATATATATATATATATACATACACACACACACACACACTCAAAGAAAGAGTAGTGAACTATGTTAAAAATGTAGAGTCCAAATAGTTATGATACAGGAGACACATTTGGAAAGAACTGAACATATGAATTTGATAAAGAAAGGTTCTCAGGACAGTTATTCAGCAGAATACCTGGGGCAAAGGAAAAGAGGAGTACTTATATTAGTTGCAAGAGGAGCACCAATAGTGATAGAAGAGGATAACAAAAAATAATATTGGTAGATATGTAGTACTAAGGGGCTATTAGCAAGGGAGGATGATTACACTGGCATATGTTTATATTCCAACTAAAACTGCTATAATGCAGCTTTAGAAAAATTTTTGCAGAAACAATCAGTTTTCAGGAGGGAATATTACTTATAGGTGGGGACTGAAATTTGGTTTGCAGCAAGGAAGATGTGTCTGGAGGGCACAGAAGGGAAAATATAACAAAGGAGGGTAGATTTTTGAAGAAATGAATGAAACTATTTGGCCTGGAAGATGTGAATTCAGTAGTGGGAGTTTGGAGAATTTACATATTATTCCCCAAGATATAAAAACTGGGCTTGGCTAGACAGAACTTGCATTTAAAAGGAGCATATGCATTTAATTGAAAGTTTTGATATGCATTCAATAACTATTTTGGATCACGTGCCAATAATAACTAAAATAAAAACGCATGGTAATGAAATAAAAAGGAAACACTGGCAGTTTCTCATCTATCTGTTGAAAAGAGAAGAATTTAAGGAATGGGTAGTGGAAATTATTCAGGAGCTATTAGAGGAGGTCGAAATTTCTTTTGAAAATATAGCTAGGGAGTGGATAAAATTAAAGTGGAATTTAAAACAGGGTGAAAATAAAAAAGGGGGATATGGTTAAGAAGTAACAATAATTATTTAGAGGGACTGACAAATATTAAAGTATTGCAGAACATGGGAAATCTCACAGAACAAGAAGAACAACTGCAGAATGCTAAGCAGAAAATAAAGGATTACTTTGATAATATGCATGAGTTTAGAAGGATTGCTGTTAAGCAACTGTTTTTGATAACAATGCCAGAGCACAAAAACTTTTAGTTCAATGACTCAGGCAACAGAAAGTAAAAAGGGTTGTTGCCAAGGTTAGGGAACCTATAACAAGGAAGATAAGAGATCCTGTAGAGGTACTAGGAATATTTGGGAAATTTTATGAAAGTCTGTATAAAGCAGGGAAATATGAAGATCAAGAAATGTACAAATGGAAATGTTTATGGAAGAATTAAATATGCCAAGGCTAGAGGTAGATGAGGCTCAATTACTAATAGGATAGGAGGAGATGAGATAAAAATGGTGATGTATAACCAATCAACAGGAAAGTCCCCCAGGAATATACAGTATTCCATTGGAGGTTTGGAAGCTAGGAGGGAAGAAACTGATAAAGATCTGGAAGATTTTGTTTAACAGTATTTTAAGAGGAGGAGAAGCACCAACATCCTAGAAGAAAAGCGGTCATTGCTGCAATACCTAAAGAGGGTAATGACTCATTGGATCCAACTTTATACAGTCTCATTTCAATCCTAAACCATGACTATAAATTGTTTGTCTATAATGACTAAATAATGGAAAAGGTGATGCTGAAACTGCTAGACATGGGTCATTGTGGTTTTATGGAGGGGAAGCAAACATTTGACAACATTGATGATCCAGAGGGAAACTTAATGTAAGAATATACCACTGTTGTTGTTGGGTCTTGATGCAGGGAAAGCATTCGATACAGTAAGCTGGGAATATATGAGCATGACAATGGAAGCATTTGCATTCCCTGATAAAATTATAAGGGTGTTTAGGAGGGTATATGTGGGATTAGAGGCTAAAATTAAAGTGGGTGGGTTCCTCTCTGATAATTTCTGTTTGAATAGAGGAACCAAGAAGTGGTGTCCTCTTTCCTCTTTGTTATTTGCACTATACTTAGAACCATTGGTAAGGAAAATAAGAGACTCAGAAATTCAAGGATCTAATTGCTATGGTAGTCAAGAAAAGCTGGTTCTATTTGCAGATGATATTATTTTATACCTGATAAAACCAGAAGAAAAGACATTTCAGTGTTGTGGAACATTTTGAGGCAGTTGAAAATCTTTTTGGAGTATAAAATTAATGAAACTTAAAAAAAAGCAATAGCTGTAAATTATGTACCCACACACAAATTGGTTCAGTAATATCCATGTTTATTGGGACGTGATGAAATGAAGTACTTAGCAGTCTGGATTAAAAAGGATTCTGCTGTGGCAGCTAATTATATGTGAGAAGAGACTAAACAAAAGGTAATACAAAAACTGAGAAATTGGAAGATCTGTTTTATGGATAGGGATAGCAAGATGCAAGCAGATAAAATGTCTTTAGTTTTGTACGTCAGGCACATTTTTATCAACCAGAGGAGAAGTTGTGGATAGCAATTAATAAAGAGATGAAGGACTTTATCTGGGAGGGGAAGATAGCAGGAGTCAAGTGGGATAAGCTGATTCTTCCAACTGAATATGGAGGTTTGGGATTACCCAATTTGAAGGGGTATTTCAGAGCTAGGCAGTTAAGGCTCCTATACACAGCACAAGCAGAAAGCTATAATTCAAAGTGTTAAGGGATAATGATGAAATAGGGGTGGTTCAAGAAACAAGGAGAGACTGGGATTTTGGATGCATATCATTAAAGAGAATAAGAATACCCATGCAGAATATTATACTCGTAAAGTAGCAGAAAGTATTCTAAAAACTGAGATTCTGCTGATAGGGATGACTGCAATTAAGGATACAGACAATAGGCAAGAGGGGGATGGAATTTATTGGAGAAAACTGGTAAAAGAATAAAGGTTTTTGGAAGTGAATAATTAGAAAGGGAAAGGTAATAGAATGATCAAGAATGCATCTGGACTGCAGGACAGAGATTGCTTTCCCTATCAAGAACTGATTTCAGAGTATAGGCAAAGAGAAAGATATAAGGGGATCCTAAGCAAAAGACCAGCACTGGTAGAGTTTTTAATAGAATCTAGAACAGAAGCTACTGTTAAGGAGGGAATAATTAATAGCGCATATAATATATTGCATGATAACTGTAAGAATCCATCAGAGGAAGCTAGAAAAGATTGGGAAGAGAGATTGGATAAGTAATTCACAAAAACAATGGATGATATATGTATATCTTCTAAATATGCAACATAGTCTGTACGATTTAGAATCTTTGCTTGGAAGTGTTTACATAGGTGTTTTTATACTCAAGTAGACTCCAAAGAATTTTCCTCAGGTAGACAGCAAATGTTGAAGGTGTGATGGGGAAGAAAGCAGTAACTGGGAACATACTTTCTGGGAGTATAATGAGTTGGCAAACTTTACAGATTCCCTGTAGACTGCTCTGCCAGAGATACTGGGTGAGCAAATTGGTATAACTAAGGAAATTAATTTTTCAGCTGTGATACAGAATTGGAATTGCCTAGACATAGTAATGCCTTGCTGAGTCTAATTATGGTGTCTGACAAAAAGCAGCTACTAGAAAATAGAAATCAAAGTCTAATCCAACCTTACTAGAAGTAGTAAATATAGTAAAAGAGATAAAACAACTGCAGTTGTGATCTTTTGAAAAGGGTAGGAACAAATTACATAGGAAAAAATGGGAATTGCAGGACCAGTACATGCAGATGAGGAATGAAGTTTAAAAGAAGGCAGGATTTGAATGAGCTATGCAATGTTTGACTGACAATGACTCGATAGATTATAAGTGATGTATAATGTTTGCAACTACAATTATGTCAATATGGTTTGTGATATATAATATTTGCAACTAAAATGATGTCAGTATAGTTTGTTTTCATTTATATAAATATGATTGCCTTTGTCATACATGATAATTTAATAAAGATGTTTCTTGTTTAAAAAAAGTTACAGATTGTTTCTTAATAACTGTAAGGTTAGAGATAATAGACTAAAGAATGTATCTTGTGTTGGGGTGATAATTTTCTTCATTTCCTTAAAATAAACATATTAGTAAATGAAAAGAAAGCAATGAATGCAATGTAAATGGCAAGTTCACTGTGTACTGTGAATGCATACGTATTAGTATTCATACTTGGGAGATATTATTGAAATAATCAGTAAGGTACCTACATGCTAATATACATAACAGAACATGCTTTAGTATGAGTACCGTCATTCCTCAACTGGGAAAATGTTGGTGGGAGCAGTCACCATTTAAAAAAAATAGCTTTTTTGCAGAGGGGATTGAATATTTTTCATGTACATGCATATATTTTTATTGTATTTCTTCTAGGGGCATGGCAAGGGTTATAGTTGTTTGAACTGTATGGTAATATTTGACATTATATTATTCAAACAAATACGTGAAACAACAAGTATGTAAAGGTTTTGCTAGTCAAGTGCTAGAATGTATGTATAACCTACACTCAAAAAGAATACAATAAAAGTGTCATACATTATAAGTGACAGTAATATTAAAATGACAAAATAGCTTTATTGTCAGTTTTAATAAGAACTGTAAATGGCCTTGCAGACACAGAAAAAGCAAATGGTGCTGAATTACCTTAAGAAAGCTGGAGTATAAATTGCCATGTTGCAGAAGACACATACATGAATAGAAATTAAAATATGAATTTGATAAAAAGAGGACTCCAGTAGGGATATCCATCAGAGCATCAGGGATAAAGAAAAGGTGAGTTATATTGATAGGAAGAGGGGCTCCAGTTGTGGTACAAGTGGAGAGAAAAGACAACAATTTGAGCTATGTGGGAGTGAAAGGATATTAGCAGGGAAAGGGTTTAGTTTTGCATTTATCTATATTCCACCTAAGACTGCAGTTATGGAGCATAGATGAATTCTGGGAGAACTAATAAGCTTTCAACATGGCATTTTATTTATAGCTGAAGAACAGAATTTAGTCAGCAACAGTGAGAATTTAGCAAGATACCCTAGAAGGAAAAATATAACTAAAGAAGGCAGATTTTTAAAGAAGTATATGAAAATGTTCTGGATATATGAAATACATTATTTCATTAACAGCAGTCCTGAGGAAATTTGTATAGTATTCTCCAAGATGCAATAACTAGACTAAGTCACAGGAGCTTGCAAAGGAACCAAAGTATTGAGAGTAAATAACTAGGGAGGAAAAGGTAATAGAATGTGATAAGGCCAAGAAGAAGTTTGGACAGCAAGCTAGAGACTGGCTTCCCTACAAGAGATTGTTATCAGAGTATAAGGATAGGATAGTCCTAATTGAAAGACCTGCTCTGGTAGAGCTTTTAGTCAAATCCAGAAATGAATCTACTGTTAAAAAGGGATAATTAGCAGGGATATAAAATATTTCATGATAACTGTAAGAGCTGGTCACAGGAGGTTAGAAAAGATTGGGAAGAGATACTGGAAAAACAATTTACAAGAGATAATGGGAGGACACATGTATGGCTCCCAACTATGCAACAAAGTCCAGAAGGTTTATGATTTTTGCATGGAAGTGTTTGCACAGGTATTTTGTACCCCAAGCAGACTTCAAAGAATTTTTTATCAGGTAGATAGCAACTGTTGCAGGCAAGATGGGGAAGAAGGAGGTAACTGGGAACATGAGTTTTGGGAGTATAATTAGTTGACAGATTTAAAAATATTAAGAATACTTTGTCAGAAATACTGGTAATGACTCTTATTTAGGAAATGATTCTTTGAACTGGGACATAGGATCTGAATTGCTTAGACAATGTAATGCCGTAAGTTTAATTGACTGCCAAAAAAAGCAACTACTAGAAATGGGAATCAAAATCTAAACCAGCTGTACTTGAAGTACTGAATATTGTAAAATAGACAAAAGAACTGGAACTTGGAGCTTTAAAAAAGAGAAGGAGCAAATTACATAAAATGGAATTTGTGGAAACAATACATGATAAATAATGTTCAGGGGGAAGAATTATTGAAGGCAAAAATGGAAAAATATATATAATGTTGGACTGAATGACAGTTGTTATAAAGAAAGAAGGAAAACATAATGTAATGTGTAATGTATCTAAATGAAAAAAAAATTATATAATTTTTCTTTTCTATTTATGTATGTGCACCTATGACTTAAGTGATAATTTAATAAAAGTTGTTTTAAAATACTTAGAAGGATGGCAAAAAAAATAAAATGTTGTAGAGGACTGGGAAGCTTACTGATCAAGAAGAGAAATGGCTACAGGGCACTAAGGAGAAAATAAGTGAGTATTTGGATAATATGCATTAGGTTAGAAAAATAGTAGTTAACTGTTTTTTTTGGCAGCAATAGCAGATCACAGAAATGTTAGTGCCAAGACATAGACAATATACAGTGGCAAAACTCATGGACACCATGACAAAAAGGTTAACGAGGAATCCTGAAGTTATACTAGAGATAATTCATCATATTTAAGAAACTTTATGTACAGTAGAGTCATTACAAAATCAGGAAGAGATACAATTGGAAGTATTTTTGGAAATACAGAAGCTCGGCACTTAGTCAGAAATGGATACAATATAAATAATAAGTGTTATGTATTATCAAGTAATAGGAAAATGTCTAGGAATGGATGGATTCCTGTAAACGTTTGAAAGTTAGAAGGAACAACATTGTTGAAACTTTGGAAAGCATTGCTTAATTATATTCTGAAGGGGGATGGGATGGGATACCTGCATCATAGAAAAAGGCAGTGATGATAGTACTACTGACTGGAGGCAAGGAGCCTACAGGCTCCAGCATCATATAGACCAAAACTAATCCTAAATCATGCCTACAAAGTGTCTATATAAGTTACGGCAAAATGTTACCAAAGTAATAGATATGGATCAATGTGGTTCTGTGGAAGGAAGACAGACATTTGACAATAATTAATAGAACAATGATTATTCAGAGGGAATCAGTATATAAAAACATCATTCTTGCTTATTAGTTTGGATAGAAACAAAAAGCATTTTATAGGGTTTACTGGGAATTCATGAACAGAGTAATCTTAGCATTTTGCACTCCCAAACAGTTTAATGAAGTTACTGAAGAGAATTTATGCTGAGTCAGAGACAAAAATAAAAGTAGGAGGAGTTCTTTCTGATACATTCAGTTTGAACTGAGAGATGAAGCAGGGATGTGTTCTTTCCCCCTCTTTAATCTGGAATGTAATTGGAATTTCAAGCTAAAAAATAAGGGATTCACAAATCCAGAGATATAACTGATGTGATAATTGAGAAAAACATATTCTGTTTGCAACTAATACCTTGTATTTGACAAATCCTAAGACATTTGGATACTGTGGGATATTTTAAAACAGTTTCAGGTATTAAAACAAGTGAAGGGAAAATAAAAACTATAGCTGTAAATTATTGACTACCAATGAGTTCATTCAGCAATAGCAATATTTATGGGAATATGAAAATAGGAAGTATTTAGGCATATTGATTAAAATGGATTCTGTTACAGGATGGCTACCCTCAGATCAATAGCTTGATTGGAACTCTCTCAGTGTGATAACAAACTGTTTATTAAAACCAGCAGAATCTTTCAATTTGGGTAAAATTAATTTGCTGCTTTGTAATTACATTGCATGGAAATTTGGAGAAAGTACGAAAAAAAAAAATCAAACGAAAAAAGAGAAGAAAAACTCTGGGAAGAATCTTGCAACTGTTTAGCAAAAAGCAGTTCAAGTTTCAGCTTTGATACAGGAGATAACTTCTAGTAATTACAAGGGAAAATAAATAAGATACATTCACTGAAGAAATAAAGTCAAAAGGCTGGAAAATATTTAACTAGCTATTCAGATGAAATGATAAAACTGCAAAACTCAGAGACTGATGAGTAAGTATGGGGCTTTTCAAGAAGAGCTGTTTCAAAAATAGAGTTTGAAGACAGAGCACACAGGAAAAAAACTGAAATGTTCTGCTGTAGTAGAGAAATTGTCAGGAACAGACTGCATTAACTTTATGAAAGTACACATAACTGGACTGGAGTTCCACATCAAGATTTAATGAGAGGACACAGCCAGTGACTGCTTTCCCTACCAGGAATTGATATCAGAGTATAGGCAAAGAAAACCCGATAAAAGAATCTTAAGTAAGAAACCTCCTCTGGTAGGGTATTTAGTTGAATTTAGAGCAGAAGCTGTTGTTAAAAAGGGATAATTAGCAGGTCATATAAAATATTGCATTTTAAATATAAGAATCAATCAGAGGAGGTTAGACAATATTAGGAAGAGAGACTGTAAATGCAATTTACAAGAGAATAATTGGAGGACATAATGTATGATTCCCAAATATGCAACAAAGTCCAGAATCTTTGCTTGGAAGTCTTTCCATAGGTATTTTTAGACCCCAAACACACTTAAAAGAATTTTCCTCAGGCACATAGCAAATGTTGGAGGTGTGAAGGGGAAAAAAGAGATAACTGGGAACATGTGTTTTGAGAGTGTAATGAGATGGCAGATTTTAAAAATTCCTTATAGAGTTCTCTGTAAGAAATATTGGGGAAGCAAATGACCGTAACTAAGGATATGATTCTTCTGAGTTGGGACACAAAATCTGAATTGCCTAGACATAATAAGGCCTTATTAATTTTAATTTTGTTGGCTGCCAAAAAAGCCAAAAAAGAATTACTAGAAAATGGAAACCAAAGTCTAAATCAACTGTATTAGCAGTAATTGATATTATAAAAGAGATGAAAGAACGCAAAGAGGGATCTTTAGAAAAGGGTAGTGGTGAATTACATAGAAATGAATGGAAATTGTGGGAACAATACATGCAGAATAATGTACAGAAGTAGAAGGAGTGAGGATTTAAGGGAAGGTATGAATTCAACAATTTATGTAATGTTTGGCTGATGATACAAACAAGGAAAGAAAAGATATATGTGATGTATGTAAATGTAAAAATGTTTTTTTTCATTTTTGTTACTGTATGTTTGCCTATGTCTTAAGGTAAAAAGAAAGAAAGAAATTCAGAGGACATAGTGTATGTATGCTACAAATCTGGACATGAGAAAGTAGCCAAACTCTATATTAGTTAAGATGCAATCACACCAGCAGAGAGAGTTCCCACAACAAAACTGTGACATAATGGAAAAGTATTAAAAGCTGGGGAAAACAGAGTTCTTGAGAATGACTATTCAATGTACATCAGATAGAAGAGAACCAAGTTCATCCCTGCCATTAGGAAATATCAACTGACAAATTAGAGATGTAAGCTGCTGTATCCAACTGTCTTCAGAATACTTTTCCTAGAAGCTCAAAGTATTTTTGATGCAGAACAGGATAAGGAGGAAATAAAAAAAAATTCAACAAACAGTAAGCAAGCAAGCAGAAGGTAACTGTACTTCTCACTCTCATTATAACAAAACATTTAGAAAGGCTTTGCCAATGAAACCTTTTCCATGCCAAAAAGAAAATGCTTGAGAGAGAGAAAAAACCCACAGGAGCTGACTGGAAGAATCAGGAGTACCTTTCACTTCACCACAGACTGGTGTGAGAAGGTAAAACTGTTCAGGGAGACCAGAGACATTGTGAAATTAGTGAATAATGAAAAAAGTTAATACTTGAACTATACTATAACAAAGTTGCAAAATCTACAGTGCACACCCCTTTTAGAACCCACCACTGTATAGCACTGAAAAGCCCAAATTGATTAGAACTGACACTTCAACTAACATATACACAACTTTTTACCACCTATAAAATTATCAAGCATCCATCTGCCTGTCCAGCACTAAAAAACACAATCTACACAACTCTGTTCCCAGTTGATCATTGCAATCCAGTGACCAAAAACTCCTGTCTGTCTACAAACCTAGCAAATCTCCCAGGCATTGTCTGTACTCCTTCAAGGTTGCTAAGACCTGAAATGCCTTACCTTTATCCATCAGGTCTATATCCTCCCTCCCATCTTTCAAAACCACTCTGAAAGACTTCCTAGCGAAATCTGGCTCTGTTCTTGCTCAAAATCAGGATAAACTATATCCCTACATGTGAACAAGTACTTTTTCATTCCTTATACCTCCTTACTCTCCATTCTTCACCTACTTTCTTACTGTTAACTAATTCTCATCCCAGACTTTGTCTCTAAATATATCATAAGCCTGTTTTCTCCTCACTTCATATTGCAATTCCTTCTTGTATTAGAATAACTTACCTTTAATTTCTCTACAAACTGTCTAAAATTTCTCTAAATATTAAATGATTGGTTAAGAATCGATACAAGATATGACAATGTTTTTGTATTATGTCTAATTTGTTATAATTATTTAAACCAAAGATGTTTTTGTTTTATTTTTGAAGATTGTAAAATTATTGTTTTTAAAATGTTTTGTAATAATTTGGAATTTTTCTCCCCAGGCCTCCACTGAAAATGGGCTTTTATCCAGTCGGACTTTTCCAGTAATTAAATGTCAATAAATAATAAATAAATAATTGTGAGACTGTAAAGCATCAATCCCACTGGATATAGGGATAGAAATGTAAAATGTGGCTTTGTAAGAAGAAAATTTAGAATTTGGTTGACTGTGTTGAACGTCTGGGTCATCTGTAAAGTATATACCACACTATGTCATTAATGTTTAGAAAGACACTGAAGGCAATGATGAAGATACCAAGTAAAATAATTCTATTCTTATCTGTATAAACATTTTATAATGCAGACTGCATGTTATATTATAAAGCAATTTTGTATAGAGGGCATCCAGACATATTTTGAATGTGTGGTAGTCAGACTCCTCAGAGGTGACCTCTGTCTGGCATACAAAGCAATCTCAGACCTCACCTTGATGGGACTGCTGCATATCTGCAAGTCGAGCTTCATTCGAGTAACCCACATGCATGACCTCAACCTGGTCTGTGACATCAATAGGACTTGTTGGTGGGACAGATTTGTGTCCAAGAGACTCCCCCTTCCACGTCAAGCAGAGTACCTCATTAACCCATTTTAAGCACAACCTGGATAACTGAATGGGGAACAGAAAATACACCCCTGGGATTCCACCTGTGTCTCTGCTGGACAGGTGCATTGGGTGCTGACTTGTCGGAACATGGGCTAAATTCTTGGCTAGGCTTGTAAGAGCCTCAGGGTCCATAGCCTAGTAACTTTCTTTCTTAGTGACTGCTGTATATTTTAAAGATATTAAAAAAGAAAGTGCTTTTTTCCTAGTTGTAAGGTATCCAGGCTTTACACTGTAACAAGATAAGGAAGGCTGGACAGAAGAAAGTTAAAGTTATTTTAATGTAATCTTGGGCTGCTGGGATGGGAAATAAAAGGGCATTGATAACATTAGTAGTAGAACTAAGATAATTTCTCATTTTATAGAGGAGGCTACTTCTACTTAGAGATGAGAAGACTGCAGGTACAAGCAATTTATCAGGAGAGGTCTGAATATTGTTAGTAAAATGTACAAATTACAGTGTGAGTAACATTTAAAGGTATATTGGCAAGCAGATTAGTAAATGAAACTAAGGAATTTGAATACATTATATAAATTATCACCTTTCTAGCACAGATAGTACTTTAATGCATTTAATATCACAGCACACAACATAGTTTATTTATTTAAAGGTAACCAGTGCTCTTTTCCTTAGAGCTAAAAGTTAACCTTTAATGAAAGCATGCATGCTGTTTGTTTCACATCTGGGAGGGGGATAAAAATAAAAGAACAGAAAGTAATTAGTGTAAGTGGGAACATAAGGAATAGCATACTCTTTTACATGGGTAGCCTTAATTTTAGAATTGTTAGTGCTTGTGGATGCATCCACCAATTTGGGACAACTGCTTCTATCTGGAGGGGTAAACTAGATTTATTTTTGGAAATATGAACAGTTTTGTGTGTTTATTTTAAGTTAAAAAGGGATGAAAGTTTAGAAAATCTGCTAATTTTTTGTTTGAATATTTTCATTGAAGAATAATTCTTCAGAAATGTGAGATAGGTTCAAATGGAGATGAAATGAAGCAACTATGTAAGAGAACAGCATGCCAGACAGTGTGTGCATGCAAGCTAAAGTTTTGAAATATACATTCAAAAGAGCTATCATATATAATAGGTGGGAGTAGTGGCTTTCTGCCATAATGACAACTCTCTCCATATTATCATGGAATGTAAATGACATATTTTATATATATATATATATATATATATATATATATATATATGTGTGTGTGTGTGTGTGTGTGTGTGTGTGTGTGTGTGTATGTATGTATGTATAATATATATATATATATATATATATATATATATATATATATATATATATATATATATATATATATATATATATATATATATATATATATATATATATATATATATATATATATATATATGGGTCTACCTGAGATGGTCGACAGGCCATATGATCGAAACTCATTTGGTCGACAGTTCATTTGGTCGACAAGCATGTTATGTGGGGGGGCTTCGCCCCCACCCCCCCCAATGGGGGGGCTGTGCCCCCCACACCCCCCCTAACTATATATATCAACTCCAGGGTCGCACAATATTGGGGAGGGGGGCAAATCTGCCTGTCGCCCAAATGAACTGTCGACCAAATGAGTTTCGATCATATGGCCTGTCAACCATCTCAGGTAGACCCATATATATACATATATGTATGTATGTATATATATATATATATATATATATATATATATGTATGTATATATATATATATATATATATATATATATATATATATATATATATATATATATATATATAGGGTTCCTATTACTTTATCAAAGTTCTGCAACTTCAAACACCATAAGGTCGAAACCTTATGTTCGAAGTTGCAGAACTTCAATAATATAAAAAAAAAAAAAGAAATTAAACAAAATAAACTATTGCAAGCAGGGGGCAAGCCCCACTGCACCCCCCACATGGGGGGAGGCTGCACCCCTTACACCACACGCTCTTTAAATATACCAACTCCAAGATCGCACTACAGTGCGTTAAAGGGAAATCTTCCCTTACCGCACTGTATTGCGATCTCGGAGTTGGTCTATTTAAAGAGCAGGGGTGGGGGGTGCAGGGGGGCTTGCCCCCCTGTTTGCAGTAGTTAGATACCTGTTAGGGTTTTTATTTTTTTTTTTTATGTTCGAATTCCTGGAACTTCAAACATCTGAGTTCGATGTTCTCAACTTCGAAGTTTCAGGAATTCTACAACGTAATAGGAACCCTATATATATATATATATATATATATATATATATATATATATATATATATATATATATATATAAAGAATACTGAATTATATTAAGAAATGTGAAGTGCAAAGTGTAATGTTACAGAAGACATATTTGGATAGAAATGAGCATGGGAATGGGCTCTGATAGCAACAGAAGAGAAAAAGACAATTATGGTAGATGTTTGGTAGTAAGGGGCTATTGGAAAGGGAGGAATATTACGATAGTATATATTTACATTCTACCACAAACTGCTATCATGGATGATGAAACGGGGGTGCTTAAGAAACAAGAAAACACTGACAAATAATGCAGGATTTATAATTGTGGTGCAACCCTAAGCAAAAAAAAAGGCACTGGTCATGATTGTCTTTGTGTGGAATATGTCTTCCATAGTGGCTCTTGCCCTTCTTGGATGACAATAACCTCTAGCAAGCATGCAGTAGCCAAAAACAACATTTTCTCCAACGGGGCACTTATCTGAACAAAGTCAGGTTTTGGCAATAAGAACATAGAAGCTGACATTCTGTTTGGCGGCAGAGAATTTCTGAGAAATGGTGTGTGCAGACATCACTTTATGGTCTACATTGGCCTCTTCTATGTGCAATGCCACACTTGCGTACCAGTAACTAAAATACTTTGGTATATTGGCCGGATGATTGGGTCACCTAGGCAGGGAATCCCTCATGTTATAAATACTGCAACATGGGAATAGAAGGATATCTTACATTTATATAAAAATAATCAAATCATATTAACAAGGTCACGTTTAAAAGCATTATACACCACATATATTGCTCTATACAATATAATCAAACCAATATTGCATGAATTGTTCGATTCCTGTCTTCTCTTAAACCACATTGCTCCTCCAAAAGATTTTTCTGCATGTATTGTTCCCACAATTCCCATTTTTCCTATGTAATTTACTACTACCATTTTCTAGATATCCAATTTCTTGTTCTTTTATCTCTGCTGCAATTTTCACTACTTCAAGTATGGTTGATTTAGGGTCTATACCACATTATTGGATGATGAAAAGAGCGAATGATCTTTCATCAATCTGATAATGTTGAAAGGAGAAAAAAGCGAAGTCACTGAACATCGATTTTTTTCCCAGGGAAAAAAAAATCGGTGGGCCGTCTTCAGGACTTTGCCATTTCCTCCACTATGGTGCGATCTCAGATTTGGTATATTTAAGTAGGGGGAGGTATGGGGAGCACAGCCCCCCACATTGAGGGGTGTGGTGGGCGAAGCCCCCCACTTCATTTTGTGTTTAATTTTTTTTTTTGCGGAGCAGCAAATTTTTTTCCTGGGAAAAAATTTGCTGTACTGTGTGTTCGCTTTTTTATTTCGATATTATTGGTTCGATGAAAGAGCGTTCGCTCTTTTCATCATGTGATAATATGATAAAGATGTGTTGATTTAGACCATTTTCTAGTAATTGCTTTTTTTGGCAGCCACCAGAATTAAACTTAACAAGGCCTTATTATATCTAGGCAACTCAGATCCTGTATGCTAGCTGAAAACAATTATTTCCTAAGTCGCACTCACTTGCTCACCCATTATTCCTGACAGAGTACCCTGTAGGGAAGTTTTAAAGTCTGCCAACTCACTACACTCTGAGAACATATGCACCCAGGTAACTCTTTATTCCCTCATCACACGTCCAGCATTTGCCATCTTTTTTTCTTTCAGCTTTTCCCGGTAAGGGGTCGCCACAGCAGAACTCCAGTCTGCTAATGATTGGCAGTCAATTTTTATGGTGCCAAGGTGCCAGCCCGATGCCCAACCTTCTAACTGAAGAAAATAATTCTTTGGAGTCTGCTTGGGGTATAAAATTACCTATGCAAATACTTCCAAGCAAAAATCCTGAATCTTCTAGATTATGTTGCATATTTGGGAACCATCATAGCCAGCCTTAGGCATAGGCCAACTAGGTGGGTGCCTAGGGTGCCGCTCTAGTAGGGGCACTTTTCCATCATTTATTTGGTGTAGGTAGACTAGGATGGGGGCACCGGATGGTGTGGTGGGGGGTGTCATGGAGCCCTTTTGCCTAGGGCACCAGTTGACCTAAGGCCACTCCTGGGAACCATACATATGTCCCCCCATTGCTTCCTTGTGAATTGCTTATCAAGCCACTACTCCAATCTTTTCTGACCTCCTCTGATCAATTCCTATAGTTAATGTACAATATTTTATATGGCCTATTAATTATCCCTTTTTAACAGCAGCTTCTGTTCTAGATTCAATTAAAAACTCAACCATGTCAGGTCTTTCATTTAGGACTCCTCTGTCCATATATCTGTGTGTATAATCTGCTATAAATCCCTGACAGGGAAGGTAATCTCTAGCCTGCAGTCCAAGTGTCTTCTTGGTTTCTTTCCTGTTACCTTTTCCTGTTTAATTAGTTTCCAATATCTTGGTTCCTTTGCCAGCTTCCTCCAGTAAATTCCAGCCTTCTCTTGTCTATTCTCTGCACTCCTAAATACAAGTCATCCTTATCAGCAGAATCTCCTTTCTCCATTTCTGTGCTGGCTTAGTTCTTAGTATACTTTCTGTTACTTAATGACTATAATATTCTATATAACTATTGTTCTCCTTATGGATCTGCATTTAAAACCTCACTCTTTCCTTTTTTCTTGAATTACTTCCCCTATTTCATCATCATCCCTTTCCACTTTGAATAGTAACTTTCTGCTTGTGTTGTGTACAAGAGTCTTAATTGTGTAGCCTTAAAATATCCCTTTAAATCAGGTAATCTTAAACCTCCTTGCCTATTGAAAGGATCAACGTATTCTGCTTGACGCTTGCCCTCTTCCCCCCTCATATAAAATACTTCAACTCTTTATTATTTACTGTCCACAACTTCTCCTCTGGTTGATAGAAAACATATCTGACCTCTGTATAAAACTACAGGAACTACTAAAGACATTTTTACTGCTTGTATCTTGCTATCCATATCCAAAGGCAAGAGCTTGCAGTTTTCCAGTTTTTATATTATCTTTTTAGTCTCTCCTCAAGTATCTTTAGCTGCTAAAGCAAAATCCTTTTATACCCATACTCCTAACTACTTCATTTTATCATGTTCCCATAAATATGGATATTGTTGAACCAGTTCATGTGTGGGTACATAGTATATAACTATAGCCTTTGTTTTATCTTCATTAATTTTATATCCTGAAAAATAGGACGATCTCAGAATGTTCTGCATCATTGAGATGTCCTTTTCTGGTTCTGTCAGGTACAAAATAATAACATCTGCAAATAAAACCAACTTTTCTTGAATACCATACCATTTATATCCTTCAGTTTCTAAATCTCTTATTTATATTTTGCTGATGGTTCAAAAAACAACACAAATAAAGGGGAAAGAGAACAGCCCTGCCTGGTTCCTCTGCTCAGACACAACTTATGCGAGAGGAACCTTCCTGCTTTGATTTTTGCCTCTGATCCTGTATACATATCCTTCTAAGTAACCTTATTAATGTATCAGGAAATACAAATGCTTCCATTGCCCTACTCATAAAATCCCAGTTTACTCTCTCAAATGCTTCCTCTGCAAAAAGACTCACAACAGCAGCAGTATTATCTTACATTCTGCTTCCCTCTGGATCGTTTTATTAATGTTGTCAAATGTTTGCTTCCCCTCCACAAAATCACACTGGTCCATATCTATTAGTCTTGGCAACACTTTTGCCATTATTTTAGCCACTATTGACATAAACACTTTATAATCATGGTTTAAAATTGAAATGGACTTATATGAAGTTGCACCTAATGGGTCTTTACCATCTTTAGATATTACAGCTACCACAGCTTTTTTCCAGGCTGTTGACACTTCCTGCCCTTTTAAAATACTGTTAAACACAACATTCCATATCTTTATCACTTTCTTCTCTCCTAGTATCCAAACCTCAACCAGAATGCCATCTGTTCCTGAAAACTATCCTGCAGACTGGGTTTACATCACCCTTTTTATCTCTTCTCCTCCTGTCTTAACTGTTTACTGTTGAGCCTCATCTACCTCTAACCATGGCATATGTAACTCTTCCATAA
This sequence comes from Protopterus annectens, assembly GCF_019279795.1. Taxonomy (NCBI): domain Eukaryota; kingdom Metazoa; phylum Chordata; order Ceratodontiformes; family Protopteridae; genus Protopterus; species Protopterus annectens. The sequence goes on along the minus strand of NC_056746.1, from coordinate 485,544,898 downwards.
ATATTTCCATTTGTGCTTTTTCTTTATTTCATCACTTCTCTGTTTTATACAAATTTTCATAAAATTTCCAAAATATCTGCAGTACCTTGACAGCATCTCTAGTTATTTTTTCTTGGCGTAGGCTCCTTAAGCTTGGCAGCAACCCTTTCTAATTTCTATTGCCTATGTCATAGTGCCAAACTTTTTGTGCTCTGGAGTTATCATCAAAAGACAGCTGCTTAATAGCAATCTTTCTAAAGTCATGCATAGTATCAAGGTACTCCCTTTTTTTCTTTTTAACACTCTGCAGCTGTACCTCTTGTTCTGTGAGATTCCCCTTATTCTGTAATACTTCAGCCTTTGACATCCATTCTAATTAATTATGTTACTTCTTAACCATATTTGTTTTCTTTTATTTCTACCCCCTTTCATTTAATCCCACTGACTAGTGGGGGAGTACTACTGTCTCATATTTACTTCATTATGTTGCATTTCTGTCCAAGTAATTATTGGTGCATGATCTGAAATAGTTATTGGATGTGTGTCATAGTTCAATTAAATGCCAGTTTCTGTGAAATATAATTTCTGTCAAGTCTAGTTCAGTTATTGCACCTTGGGAATAACATGTAATTCTTTGAGTTCCCACTACTGAAGTCACATCTTCCATACCAAATATTTTCATAAATGTCTTCAGAAAGCTACCCTCTTTTGTTATATTTTTCCTTCTAGGCCCTCCAATACATCCTTATTGTTACAAACTAAATTCCAGTCTGCACCTATAAGTAATATTCCCTGCTGAAAGCTGATTATTTCCCTCAAAAGGTGGAACATAAATGCACGCCAGCGTAATCTTCATCCCTTGGCAATAGTCCCTTAGGACCACAAATCTGCCATTATCTTTTTTCCCCTCTTCTATCATTACTGACTCTCCTCTAGCAATTAATATAAATACTCCTCTTTTCCTTTGTCCCCGAATTTCTGCTGAATATTAATACTGAAACCCTTTATCAAATTCACATGCGCATTTCTTTCCAAATGTGTCTCCTGTAGCAGTGCTGTTTTCACTCTGCATTTCTTAATATAATTATTATTTCCTTTTCATCTGTACCTGTGAGTCCATTCACATTCCATGATATTATGGAAAGTGTCAGTATTATTATAAGATGTTATTCCCATCTATTATATATGACTGCTTTTTAAATGTGTATTTCCAGCTGTTGTTATACATGCACCCATTACATGTTTGGCAGGTTAATGCTTTATACAGTTTTTTTCTTGTCATCAACATTGGAACCTATGTCACATTTTTACAAGATTTTTGTTTTAATGAAAACCCTCAAGCAAACCCCCCCCCCCAACACACAATAACCTATTAACTTAATTCAACCACACAAAACTATGTAAATATTCAAATAATGAAGTTTAACCTTACTAATAGCAACAATTGGCTCAAATAGACAGGTCTCTAGTTCTGTGTTAATAAAATCTTTGTTGTGACTAGCATCTAGTGTAAGGTATACTCAACTTTATTAGAAAAGTTTGGGAAGAATATTGGTAGATTCATAGTCTGGTTAAGGTTCACTTTGGATGCCACCTTTACGGGAAAAAAAAGAAGTTATGTACTTAACATAATGTTTCATCTGTGTTGTCCATCTTCATTTATCCTTGACATATGAAGCTTGGTTCCAAATATCAGAACAAACTCAGCCGTTACTACAGCCCATGAGAACCAAAACCTCTCACACTTAAGTCATACCCAGAACACTCCTCTCCAATTTACCTCAGATTGAGTTTGCAGATAGAAAATGACAGAAGGTATAATCCTAATAACACCCTTACAGAGACCATATCTGGTGTCAGGAATGAAAAAATGTATAACTAGGACCATAACTCATCCACCAAAAAGCCTGAATGGAGGGGGATGGAGGGTGGGGAGTCAAGGATAAATGAAGATGGACAACATAGATCGAACATTATGGAAAGTACATAAATTCTTTAACTGATGTCAATCTTCATTTATCCTTGATATATGGGACAGACTCTGCAGCTACCTTAGATCTTGGGAGGACTCATGGAAGGATATTCCTGAGCACAAAAGAACCAAATGACGCTCTTCTCCTAGAGACCAAATCCAATTTGTAATGAGTAATAAAGGTATGTGCGCTTAGAATGAAAAACTGCTGAAGTAGCTATGGCTCTAGTAAAGTGTGCCTTAATAGGCCCAGGTAATTAAATTTTTCTCTTTTTGTATATGAAAGATATACAATCCTTTAGCCATCTAGATAAGGTAACTTTGAAGACTGGCTTACCCAGGCTAGTACTGGAAAATGAAGCAAACAGCTGGTCAGATTTCCTTATGTCTTTTGTTCTACGAAGGCAGAAGTGCAATTGTCTATGAACATCTAATAAATGCAAACAATATTCACCTTTGAGAAATTTGGAAAGAATACTGGTAAACTGACTGCCTGATTGAGATTCATTTCTGACACCACTTTTGGTAAAAAGAAAGAGTGTGTTCTCAAGGAGACCCTGTCTTTATGAAATATCAAATATGGTGGTTTGCAAGATAAAGTTTGAATTTCTGAAATTCTTCTGGCAGAAGTAATCGCTACCAGAAATATAGTTTTCCAAGATAAGAATTTCAAGTCGCAATCAGCAGCACTATTGTCTGCAACACTAAGCTTAGATCCCATGGTGCAAATGGATCCTTATACAGAGGTTTTAACCTCAAGGTACCTTTCAAGAATGCTTTGCAAAGTTTATGAGAAAATAATGAATATTTTTAAAACTATTACAAAAATTTGAAATAGCCCCATGCTGAACTTTAATAGTAGAGGAAGAGGACCCTGCTTCAAAGAGCAAAGCTAAAAATTCTAAGACTACCATTAGCAGTGGAGAAGGACTCAATGTCATTATCACAAGCCCAGTAGGAAAATTTCTTTCATTTTCTATTGTAGAGTTTTCTGGTGGAAAGCTTATGGGATACCAAAAGAATCCTCTGAACTAGAGAAGAAAGTTTATTACATCTGGCAATCAATGGAACTACTGTAGCCAAACCATAAGCTTGAGGTTTTGAAGGTTTGGGTGAGCTAATCCCTCAGGATGGGATAGTTGATCTGGATCTGGGTCCAGAATCCATGGTCGCTGGATCAGATAAGGCCAAAGAAAGGGGAACCAAATCTGTTGAGGCCAGAAGGGAGCAATGAGGATTACGTTGCTCTTCAACCTAATCTCATTCTTTAGAAATTGGGGAATTAATGGGATTGGGGGAAAGGCGTACAAAAGTCTTGAGGGCAAATTGTGCAGGAGAGTGTCTCTCACAAATTCCCCCGGAGGGGGATTCAGGGTGAAGTAGCTGCTGCACTTGTTCAGGGGCAATGTATATAGGTTGCAGCAAGGCTTGCCCCAGAGATGAAAAATCTTTTCCCCCACATTGGGATAGAGACTACTCGTGAGGCAGGAAAATGCATCTGCTCAGTTTGTCTGCTATCATATTGGAATTCCCAGGAATATGTGCTGCTATTAGAAACTGGTTGGAAGAGATTGTCCATTGCCAAACTTTAAGAATTTCTTGATAAAGGGGGTAAGAGTTGGTTCCTGCCTGCTTGTTGACGTACCAAACTACTGACATATTGTCTGTTTGAGTAGCAATTGTTCCAAAGGGGAGAGCAGTTTGAAAGGCCTGCAATGCTAAAAACACTGCTGTCAGCCCTAGAACACTGATATGCAAGTTTGCCTCCATGGAGGACCAATTACCTGGGACAGTCTTTCCCAGATAATGCCCCCCGCCCCATCTGGGAGGTATCTGTGGTCACTATGGCTTGGGGTTGACATGGGACAAAGGGTCAGCCCTAGAGATTTTCCTGTGAATGAATCCACCAAGCTAGATCTTTCTTGCAATGATTGATAATCAAAATCTGATCTGACATTGGTTGATACAGTATGGACTATTGAGATGCTATAAGCCACTGTAGAATTTTTATGTAAAATCTTGCTAGGGGAACTGACAATATGGCCACCGCCATTGACCCTAAGGCTTGTAAGACTAGTCATGTGACTACTCTCGTTTCTGACAATTTTTTGCATTTGGGCCCTGATCTTTTCCAATCTTGGGTAAGGTAGGGAAGGCTATAGAAGTACTGGCATTTAGAACTGCTCTTATGACCTCTAAAGTTTGTGTTGGAGTCAGTTGTGATTTTTCATAATTTATGGTAATCCCCAGGTTGGTGCAGGTCTAGAGAACATAGTCTCTTGCTTGTTTTAGAAGATGCCTGGTGGGATCGGTAATGAGACAGTCATCTAAGTATGGAAACACCTGGAATCCATGCAGTCTCAAGTAAGCAGCTAATACTGTCATGCATTTGGTAAACACCCTGGGGGCTGTGGTGAGACCAAAAGGCATAGCTCTGAATTGATAATGAATGGCTCCCAGCCAGAAGCAGAGAAGTCTCCTGGAGCACTTGTCCATTTTTATGTTGTAATATGCATCCTGGAGAAATATCGAGCATATGCAATCATCTTTCTCTAGAAACAGAAGAATAGACTGAACCATGAACATCCAGAATTTTGTCTGTTGAATTGATTTTTCAAAACACTTGGTTCTAAAATTGGTCTCCAGTCCCCTGTATTTTTTGGCACTAGAAAGAATCTTGAGTAAATCCCGGATTCTATCTGGTGTAGTGGGACCTCTTCAATGACTCTTTTTTTTTTTTCTAGCAGTTTTTGCTTTTCTAATACTGCTGGTTCCTTCTGACTGGGTGGAACTTTGGGATCTTCTTGCAATTGGGGGGGGGGGGTATGGTGTAGCCTCTGGTAATGATCCTATGCAGCCAAATATTCAAAGTTATCTGAAGCCATGTGTGTTGGTGCAAGGATAAACATCCCCCAATTGCCTCCAGAGGAAGACAATTGGGCTTCCTTTTCAGGAGTGCTGGCAGAGTTTACCAGGAAAAGTATCCCAGGAATTCTGATTTTGTGGGCCACCCCTGCCAAGTGGACAGCATCTTCCATTAAGGCTCCCCCTTCTGCCCCTGGGGGAGCCACTGCCACATGTGTCCTGGAAAGGTGCTTGTGACTTTTTGAACCACATTTTCCTGCTCCTCTGGTTCCTAGAACAGGACAGCTGGGGAGTAGAAAAACATACATCCACTGCAGAAAGGGTCTTTCCATCCTTTTCACACCTGGACAAAGTTTCTCGAACTTTAGGGCCAAAAAGGGATGATACGTCAAAGGAGGCATTGACTAATGAAGACTTGAATGACTCTGCAAATTCACACAAGCACATCCAGGTGTGGATCTCCTGATCTCGTTGCTCTAGATGTCCCTTCAGCTGCATGTGCTATGAGCCTCATGGACGAATTTGAAATGGACTCTAGGGTGGCCAGCTGAGAAGCAACCTTATCTTGGACTTCTTCAGATATGGCTCCTGCCAGGGTATCTGATAACTCTTTAATCATAGGTTCATAGGTGTGTACTAGGCTAATGGCCCTGGAGTCTTTACCAGCCTAGCCCAAAAAAATTGCCCGGGCACTGTGCCACCCAATGTTAGTTCACAGTGTCCCTTATCAAATAGAGCAACTGGAATGATTCCTGGAGTGAACTTTCTGTTACCCATCCACTCAGGATTTCCCTTGAAGAGGGCCACCAAGGTGCTCTACTTGACATAAATGGGAAGCATATTGGGATTTCTTTAGGTGCAGCATTTCAAGTAGGGCTGGGTCGGACATGTCTTGGTAAGTCAAGCATAGATCAGCTCTAAGTAGATGATAACAGACTGAGAACAGCTGAAGTTTCTTGAGTCTATCCATGTAGGACATGTGTTTAAGGCCTAGGATTCTTTTTGTGAGGTACTTTTGTGGCCTCTCCAGCTGTTGTAGGTGTCTGGTCAGTTACATGCCAAATGGGGCATTATATTCAATGATTGGTCTAATGAGGGATGAGTAGAGAGGGATGATGACCTCTTTCTTCCTGGATGCGAAACCTTTGGTTATAAGATGTGACACGTAGAATGGCTTTCTGACCACAGTGGCAATGTGGTGGTCGAAGGTGAGGTAGCTGTCGATCTAGGTGCCCAGATCTCTTAAGGCCTCTTCAGTGATCAATGGGCTCCCATCAATGTGGTAATTTGTGGGAACTGAGTTTTCTCCAAAGGGGATGATAACGCATTTTTTGGCGTTTAGCTTCAGGCCATGGTTCCGACACCAGTCATTGGTCTCAGAGAGGCCCTTTTGTAGGATGTCTGCATCACTTGGGGAGTTGATAATGACTCCTAGCTTGCAGTCATCAGTGAACTTCGTCTACCAAAGTCCTTCTGTGTTGGCCTGGACTTCTGAGAAGTAGATGCCAAACAGGAGAGGGCCCAGGACCAAGCCCTGTGGGACTCCACTCAAGGCTGGTCGACAGTCTGACTTGAAATCCGCAACTTTCACTCTGTGGGTCCTGTCTGATCCCTTTGAAGTCAGGTGATGTGTGCCATAAAGTTCAAAGACCATAATGCAAAGGTTGATGAAGCATAAACCCGTTTGCAAAACCTATCCATTACCCAAGACTCTGTATTAGGAGGATGGATAGTGGAACTTTCCTCTGCCAGCTCCTTTTTTGTGGCCACAGCTACCACCATGCAATCTCTTTGCTGGAAAAAGGATGATCCTCGGATGCAGTTAGAATTTTGTCTGGTCTCTTGGGGATGGGTTCAATGGGATCAGGAGCCTTTCATGCCCACTGAGAGATCAACTTAATGAGTTTGTCAGCAGGCAGTCATCAGATGGTCAAGTGATGAAAGCCTACAGGTACACTGATTCCTCCAGAGGGCTTTTGGGACATCCAGCCACCCCTCAACTTAAGGATCTGTCTCCAAAGGAGACATCTTTTGAGGGTGACCATGGGGAACCCTCCCCATCATTGTAATCAGTGTCCTCTGTGATGGATTCCTCTGAGGAATCTAGGTGTTTCCTCTTTCACTTCCTCTTCTGAGGAACTTCCTCAGTGGGACAGTCTGGGCAGGTGTCAGAAGAACACAAGACCTGTAAGTGTGTCCTGCAGTTTTGGCACTCACTGTCCAGGTGTTGGAATTGGTTGAAGCTCTGGATGAGGGGAAGGCCTGGGAAACTAATCTGACAAGGATGGAGCTAACTGAATCCCCATGGTAGAGACAGCCCGTTCCATGGCCTGGAAAGCTGCCTCCCCAAAGAGGGAAGGAAGCCCATAAATAAGAAAGACTGCCTCAGAACAATGGTCCCCCTAGTTAAAAAAAACACCCCAAAGCCAAACCCAGGGTTGAGCTAATGTGTGCAGAGGCCCCAAGGTGCAGAGATGGCTCAGAAAAAAATGGAGTTGAGTCCTGCCCCCTGGAACCAACAGCATAGCCATGACCCCAAAAGGTCTCCAGATCCAACACAGCCAATGAACTCAGGGTAGGAATTGGTATCAGATAAGGAGATCTAGCTGGTACCAAAACAGTCAGCACAGGTAAACTTGGAACTGGGATTTCCAAGGCCTCAGAGGAAGTCAGAGGAGGAAGAGTAGTTGGAGTTGAAAAAGGAAGGGTTCCAGCATAGGAAGGGTCCGGAATTGAAAACATACCTGAAATTCCCCTCCCTGCATGGAGCTGATCTACCAAACTCAACACATCCCATTCTATTAGAATCTTGATGGAATGAATTGACTGGGTAGAAGGGGATTTTGGTTGTTCCAAAAAGGGACTCGGTAACTGACTGGCAAAAGGATCTATGGATGGGGAATATCTGGTCCTAGGATGATCAAGAAAAGAGAATTCAGTATTTTCCATTGGCATTGAAGCCATCAATGTTCAAATGGGAGACGGCACCAAGACTATCTGTGCCATGGTCTGGTCTTGGGTCTGTGCCAAAGACTTTAGCACCACTAGAGGAAAAACGTTCAGTACAGAGGTTGATGCTAAAGTGTCCTTTAAGGTTACTCCTGGTTCTGTGCTAGAAGAAGGAACCAAAGTTTTAAGTCTTTTGGTCATTGGAGCACAGGGAGAAACTGGCACTAATCAACTTCTCTTCTTAGGTTTATCACTTTTTGATGATGAGGAAGACAAGGATGGGGAAGAAACGTCTGTTTTACTTTCACTATCATGACCAAAGATGGCCTCCTCAAAAGCAGATTTTATCTTTCCCTTTAATAGCAATTTATTTTTCCTTTCCACCAGGGCCTGATGACTGATACCATGACAAATGGAATAATCTTCCTGCAAGTGCACTGGGCCCAAGCAGTAAGCACAAAAAGAGTGCTCATCATAAATGGGCAGTTTACAGACATACTCAAGACATTTTTCAAATCCAGGGGTGCCTTTGCCTTTACCAGCCATGATTCACACAACCAGAATCATACATGCACGCATGCACGCACGCACGCACGCACGCACGCACGCACGCACACACACACACACACACACACACACACACACACACACACACACACACACACACTATAAGGCAAAAACAATATCAACTAAACAGACACAGAAAGGAAAAAAGGGGTAAAGAAAGAGACTACCAACTATGGTAGAATAGAGTACCTGAAGGTATGGAAGCTACCAGCAATGGTAGATAAGACTGCACCAATGCATATAAGGTAAAAAATGTATACTAGTACTATACCTGTTTTTTTTTTTTAATTACGAGAAAAGGGGTATGGAAAAAAGACTACCAAAAATGGTAGAATAGTGTACCCGAAGGAACTGAAAGCTACCAACAATGGTAGGTAAAAATACACTGAAGGTATAAGGAAAAATGGACAGGACAGGTAAAGAGCTATCGAAAATAGGGTATGCTTAAAAGAAATTACAAGAATATTATTGAAGAAAAATCTTATAGCAAGACAGAGGTAAGGAAAAATTATTAGTTAGCTCAAGAGCTAGTTGGCGAAGCATCTGTCATAGGAAAGTGGCAAACAAGATCTGAGGCAAATTGGAGTGGAGCATTCTGGGTAGGACTTAAGCTTGAGGTTTTTGGTTCTCACGGGCTGTAATAACAGCCAAGTCATATGTCAAGGATAAATGAAGACTGACATCAGCTTTGGGATTTGTTCTCATTGACACCCTAGTTTTATAGAAGATCATATAAGGGATTTGTAGAACAATGCTTACAATTCTAAGATTCTCCTTGCAGAAATAACAGCCACCAGTAAAATGGTTTTCCAAGAGTGACATTTCAAATCCACTGACTGCCACTTCAAAAGAGGCTTGAGTTAAGGCTTGTATCATAATGGTAACATTCCATGGATAGATCCTTTATTAAAGGCCTCAAGATGAAAGATCCCTTTTGAAATAGCTTTGAATTTTTTATAGAAGCAATGGGCATTTGGTTGTGGCCGACCTTGGATTGTTGAAAAACTGGAGCATTTTTGGAAAGAATCTGACAAGAAGTCTGAAAAGGGATCCCTTCCCTTTGAAGATGCCCAAATAATCAACTTTTTCCACTTGCTAAGATAAACCTTACTAGTATTTGGCTTTTATGAAACTGATAAAAGGTTAACCACTGAAGGAGATACCACAACATCTCTGAACATCTTTAGAATTGGAGGAACCATGAGGTTAGGTTCAAGGTTTTTAGATCCATGTGAAGCTGTCCTCCCTGGTGATTCAGGAGATATGGATGTAAGTCTAACATCCAGAGAGTATACACTAGATGAGGCCAGAGAAAGGGGAACTAAACCTGCCAGAGCCAAAAAACGGTAATGAGGATTAGCCTGACTTTGCATCTTTTGGATTTATGAATAAATTTTATTATCAGAGGTATGAGGGAAACACAAAAAAAGACCCAGGGCCATTTGTAGACTAGATCATCCCTCAGTGACTGATTTTGTGGAGGGATCAGGGCAATGTAACTGCTGCACTTGTTTAGGTGTGAGGCAAAAAGATCACAGCAAGGTTGGCTCCAGTGACTGAAGGTTTGTGTCTGATTGAGGGACCACTCATGAGTCAGGAGAATGGCTAGCTTGTCCACTAGAACATCGGATATTCCTGGAATACACATTGTTACTAGAAAGTGAAGAGACGACATCTCCCATTGCTACATTCTTATGGCTTCCCAGGACAGTGGGTTTGAGTGGGTTCCCCCTTGCCTGTTGATGTAGTAGACTGCTTCCATGTTGTCGATCTGGACAGAAATCACAACCTCGGGGAGTGAATCTTGAAAAACATGCAATGCAAGGAGGACTACGCTCACCTCCAAGACACTGATGTGAAGACTGGGCTCTGTGTTTGACCAAGAACCTTGTACCATCTTCCTTCTGAAATGCCTCCACCCCAGAAGAGAAGCTTCTATGGTTATTGTAGCTATAGGAAGTGGTAGGAAGAATATTTGATCATCCCACACCACTGGGGAGGTCAGACACCAACTGTTATGCTTTCTGCAAACAGGTGTTAGACTAAATTGAGTATGTTAACAGATATGACAGAGAGCACTGGACTGACAAGGTCCACTGAAACACTCTCATGTAATATCTTGCTACAGGAAGTAGTGTAATTGCAGAGACTATTAGGCCTAGCAGCCGAAGGATGAGGGGTGATAAATAATTTGAATTAGTACTGGTGTAAGGATGAAATCCTGGACTGTGGGGGGTTGGCTGTTGACTGATCATGTTCAGGTGGTATCCTATAAATTCTATCAGTTGCATAGGTGTCAACTGTTTTTTTGCTTGGCTGATTGTAATCCCCAGTTGCTGTAGAATATGGAGCAAGAAGATATTTGTTGAGTCAGACAATCCTTAATTGGGGCAGTAAGAAGCCAACTGTTGACAGATGGGAACACCTGGAACCCCAGCAGTCTGAGATACGCTGCTACCACTGCCACGCATTTGTGAAACACCTGAGGGGCTGTGGTGAGACCAAAGAGTAGTAACAAATATGGTATCTTTGTGACAAACATCATGGCTTTAGAAACCTACTTAGTACAAGAACAGCACTAGCTTGCGGCTACAAACATTTTCTATAACAATAGGAGCAATGGATTTATTACTGCATGAGTGTTTGTCAACCTAACTAGGACATATGAATCAGTGAACCATTTTTTCCTACTTCAAAAATACAAATTAAACTTTAGAGAAAATGCAAGTAAATGGTTTCATAAGTATCTAAATGGCAGGACATTCCAAATATACTTGGAATAACATTTTCTGAAACACTGTAAAACTAAACACTGGAGTACCACAAGGATCTAGCCTTGGACCCCTAATTGTTGCCATTTTTTTATAAATGACATCACTTTGGACCTCCAAAATCTAATGTGTGTGGATGACATTCTTACAACAGATTCCAACAAAAATCTAACCTTTACAATCCAATCTTCAGCCAACCTTCAATAAACTAACCACTTGGCTTTATACAACACATTGTTAACCGATGCTAAAAAAACTAATGTAATGTTCTTTTCTACTCCTCAAAAACTAGCCACACTATAATGGAAGCTGCATTCCTGATGTTACTCAACAAACATTCCTAGGTGTACTTCAGTAACTACTAAGATCCTTAATCAATTAAAGCTATGCTGTTGGATCTCCCAGATACTAGTCCCCAATGCAAGGGCAGCCATAGCCAAAAATGTTCTACTCCCAACATTAAAGTATGATTTGTCTCTTCTATGCTTGCATTCAGTCCAAATCACTTGAACTACAAACCATTGAAAAATTAAAGTTATGTACTCACCATAACTATGCATCTGTGTTGCCCATTTCCATTCTTCCTTAACTTATGAGTTGCGGATCCGACCATGGATGCAACTTGGCCACATTCTACAGACTTCAGATCCAATGCTTGAGCTCCTCCCTCTACCCATAATGCCCTAGTCCATCTCCATACCTCAGATCAAGTTTGCTGCCTTAAATGTGTTAGTATAATTTAGTAGAAGAGAAATTAAACCAGGGCTCAAACCTGGAACTACAGGTCAGATCCGTAACCCATACATTGAGGAAAAATGAAAAGGACAACATAAGACACAATATTCTATTTACTCTGGTAGCAGACATAAATCAACACCATTGTGAACTCTTGCACCACCTTAACTGGCTTCCCATTACCAACACACCAACATACTTCAAAGTCCCTCTTATTTACAGTATTCACAGTGGTTAATTACAGATTATATGGAAGAAATACAGTCACTATGTAAAACTAACTGGAGTGAGGTGTTCAGTGGAAAACTGCAGATGGAATGTGGAAAGTTTTGAAAGAGAAACTGTTTGAGTGCAAAACAAATCCCCAAAAAATTTTTAACATCAGGCTCTACGCACACAACATCAGATGGATATATTTCCATAAGAACAGGATATCTGATTAAGGTGAGAAACAAAAAATATAAGAAATGGAAGAGAGGTCGAACTACAACTTTGAATAATTATAAATAAGCTGGACAAACAGATTAAGCATAGCGTGAGACAAGATCAAGAAAAATTTGAAGAAAATTTATATAAAGATAATGAGCATAATAGGAAACCTTTTTATAGAAAAATAATATGTGGAAGGAATAAAGAATTACAAATTGGTAAACTGTGTGCAGATTCTAAAATTTATTTTCAGACACAACAGATTATAGATATATTTACAAAATCTTATGCAAAACAGTTTGGCTCCACAAAAGGGGTGGTTAGTTGTCCTAGTGACATCCAGGTAACCCCAGATACTGGAATCAAATTGGATTATATTGAAAAAGAACTGTGCAAACTGGATCCAAACAAAGCACAGGGAGAAGATGGAATTAGTAACAATGACCTGAGAACTCTTCAGCAAGAACATACAGTACCACTATATCTATTATTCATTAGGTCATATATAAATATGGGGAGAGTCCTCAAGATTGGAGAAATTCACTTATTAACTCTGCTTTTAAGGGAAAGGGGAGTAGGACACACCCACAGTCATATAGACCCTTAAGTCTACTTTCATGTTGTGGAAAAATAATGGAGAAGGCATTATTGGATACGTTTTTGTCAGAAATGCATAGGTTGGGACTTGAAACCATATATCAGCATGCATACATTGAAAACAGATCTATTACCACCTGTAACATGATGTTGTAGAACAATATAATAACGGCTATGAATGAAAAATTGTGCTGTGATGTAATTTATATAGATTTAACTTCAGCATTTGACAGGGTCATATACAACACTGATCAATAAATTAGTACAACTAGGTATTGATGTACTCTTGATAAGATGAATAGCTGCATAGCTTACAAATATGACATGGCAAGTATCATACAGCAAGTGGACAGGTAAAATCCTTGATTACAGCCAGGGTGCCCCACAGGGCTCTGTCCTATGCCCTTACTTGTTTAGAGTGTATCTTTCAGACCTAATTTTTTTCATCTGAGGTGTTCTACCGTCTATATGCAGACAACCTGAAATTGGGTAAACTGATTACACGTGTTACAGATAAGGCATGTCTGCAAAATAACTTGACTAAATTAACCATTTGGGCACAGGAGAATAATATGCTGACAAATACTTCAAAAACCAAGCATATGAGAGTCTGTAACATAAATTGAAAGTTGAATATTTAATATAGCACACACTGATTGAAACTGTGGACTCATTTAAGGACCTGGGTATATGGGTAGATTCAGCTATGGGTTTTTCTAATCATATCAACCAATTGGTTAATGATAGTTACAGAACTATAGGTTGTATAAAAAGATTTATAAAGTCTAGGAAGTCAAAAATATTGAAGTCATTGTTTGTTAGTTACATTAGATCCAAACTTGAGTATGAAATAACAATATGGAAACCCTATAAGAAAACAAGCATGAGTAAACTGGAAAGAGTACAACGGAAATATACCAAGGATGTCCATGGATGTGAAAATTTAAGTTATTATGAAACACTAAAATATCTGAACTTGTACACAGTGTCTCTTACATATATCTAAGAGGAGATCTTATTCAGGTATATAGGGCATTTAGTGACTACCTCTGGGAATGTTTGGGATTAACAAAAAGTACTAGAGAATCAGTCAACCGATGTAGAAGATTCTATACACGCAAATTGATAAACTGTGTGCAGATTCTACATGCACATTGAACACGTGGGAGAAACAGACAAATTTAGGTTTTGTAAAACTGAATTGGAAACAGTCACGCACCTAGTTGCTGGATGTGACATACTAATGGCAGAAGGACTATATACTGAAAGGCGTAATAATGTGGCAAGACTGTTGCACAGGGCATTGTGCAAACATTATGGTATTGAAGTGGCTGAAAAATACTGGAAACATGAGCCACAAAGCATCATAGAAAATGATGAAATTTATATTACATGGGATCACCCATTACCAACAGTTCAGAAGATAGATGCTAGAAAACCAGACGTAGTTGTCTCAGAAAAGAAGGCAAAAGTAGCATTGATCACTGAAATTGTGACACGTGACCCAGTGACTAGTGTCTTGCGTACAGAGCGACACAAATTCATAAAATATCAGGATCTGCAGGCAGAAATGAGAACAATATGGAAGAAAGATACCCAGACAGTTCCAACAGTAGTTTGAGCAATGGGTCTTATAAAAAAGAATTTACAATCGTATTTAGATATGTTACCAATCCATGTAACCCTGTACGAATTACAGAAGGAGTCATTACTGGGCATACTGCAAGTGCTGCGAACAGCACTTTTGGCTGAGATCAAAGATCGAAACAATACTAATTTCATGAACTTTAATCGTACTTTGACTTAGGAATGGGGTCCATTCCCATCATAGTATTATAAACCCAAAAGATTTGGAGAAATTAAAAAAAAAAGATTCTATAGGAATGAAAAGTGTACTAATTGGTTCTCTGACAGAGTAGCTGATGCATGGAACAGACTACAAAATTACACTGAAGCAAGTACTAGCTTAGATATTTTTAAGAACAGTCTGGACATGTATTATGGGAACAAGTGTTTTGGTATACTGGCAAGCTAGAAGGGCATTAATGCCCGTGCTTGAAATATTTGTATGTATGTATATATTCCCCTTTTAAAAGACTGCTTCCAGTACGAGAAACAAATTACTCCTTTACAAGCAGCCACAACAGGATACCCACTCTAATCAGACTCAAATTAAAAAATGCAATTTGTAAAAGAGCCCTTTTCATTCTAGGTTCTTCTATCTGGAATGGCTTCCCAAATGATGTGAAAAATAATTGAAAGTATGAAAGCTTTCAGAACCTCACTAAATGAACACTTACGGATTGAAGCATAATGTAGCTGCTTTCATGATACAGGTTAAAGCAAAACGTTGCCCCACTAGCACAGATGTATTGATCATAAATGTTAAACCAGTACTTATATTTAATGAACTAAGTTGTAAATAAAAAATAATTTCTTGTTTTGTATTTAGTTATCCATGCTACATAAGTTGTAATAGCAATTTCTAATTTAGTACTCCTTGTTCTACATTTGTTATCCATGTTGTTGTTTGTCTTTTAGGGGTCGCCACAGCGAAACTCCGGTCCGCTTAAGATTGGCAGTAGAGTTTTACAGTGTCGAGGTGCCAGCTCGATGCCCAACCTTAAACGAAGGCACAGCCATTCACACGTCTTTTGAATGCTACTCGACCACTGGGAGGACATGCAGACTCCACATAGAAGGCACTCCAGCCGAGAGTCGAACAGGAGAACCTCTTGCTGTGAGGCAACAATGCTACCGCTGTACTACCGCGGCTTATATTATCCATACTATATGTCATTTTATTTCCATTTCCCTTGTGAATATTTCTGCCCTGTATCATGCTTTGGCCAATTCTTGGTGTTACCTGTCAGCATTTCAACACACATAAAAGAAAAAAAAAAATCAAACCTCCATTGATTGTCTTGCAGCCAAGAAAGATACAATTCTTATGAAGAGGCACCCTAAAAAGGACACATAAGACAGCATAATCTGATCTGTTAATGTTTTTCTATCTGTCAATCCAGTAAAACTACCCAAATGAGTTTTCTTCTTCAAGTAAAAAAATGCATAGTATAAACTAAATAACTACCGCATGGTAATTATAACAGGTTTGCACACAGAACAGGGACATTTGGTGATTAACTCTCGATTTTTATCCCTAGGTATTTCTGTCTTTCACTTCTTACCCTATTCAAACTTTATTTTTGTCAGCCTTAAAACTAATCTTCATACCTAAAAGTATATTTACTTTATCCTACCTCTGGTCTAAATTATATTATATGCTTTTCACATTTATCATTCTCTTTCCCAGCACTAAATACATCTACTTGAGGCACACAGTTGCATTGAAAATATTAATATCCTTTAGCCAATTGATTTGCAAACCATTCTCATAGTTCTCTAAAATATCCTAGATTCCACTATTCAACACACTTCTTGTTTTACCCGTTTTTTTCTTACTGCTTTAAATTGCACTTAATATGTATATAGCAAGCTTAATGATAGTTTATTTTGTCCACTTTTCCTTTCTTTCACTCTTACCTTCTAGACTTGTATTAACCCACCCCACTATCCTACCCCAATTCCCATAAACCCCACATAGCCTACTTTTATATTTATACCCAGCCTCTATAATTATTCCACCTATCATCACAGTGTTTCTGCATCCACTCTACATAACTCCGCCTACATCAATTACTTTTACCATAGCTCCACCACTTACCTTTTGCATCACTCCGCCCCTACCATTTATCTTTCACCCTCCCTCTTCCTTTTTCACTTTTAACTCTTTCTATCAGTTCAATGAATCCACTTCATTGAAGACACACAATGCATTCTTCCTATAGAACGTCTCACTCTGTTGCTTTCTTTAACTCTATCCATCACCCTATATCTCACCTCATCTACTCCATCTCTACACCCATATAAAAATACTACTGTCCATCCCTCATCACCTCCCAAGTACATTCTAAGCTATTCCCATATCTCACCTAGCTTATTTAATACCACAATTATTAACAGCCTTAAAATAAAATTCATTCACAATTTTAAATGCCTCACCTTAAAATGTCATATTTTCTTAAAAAATATTCTATCTACATTAAAAAAATTTCCATGCATTACTCTCCTATCTCCTTTTTGGGATGTACATCCTAACCCATGTACTTCTTCCTAACTTCCTCCCTAGCAACATCCAATACCAAAAAACTTCACATATCCACAATCAATTTCCACAGCATCTGCAATTAAATAACATTAGATAATATTTTTTAGCACAATGTATATTATTTTTTATTGATTTTTGTATCATGATTTTTGTTAATGTCTCTCTTTATATCTGTATTTTCTCTCTTGTATACACCTGTTAATCACTTTTATAACTTACTGTAAACATTGTTTTCTGGAGCTTTTCTCCTCGTGTCTCTGTTGAAAAAGTGTACCTGCCCAGCCAGACTAACCTGGTTAACAAATGTCAAATAAATAAATAAAATAAATAACAGACTTTTATGCCTGGGTTGCACAATAAACTCCTGATGTCTTAGCTGACACAGAAACATGGCTTAAACCAATTATAAAAGATTCTGAAGTTCTATCTCCTTGCTGTAACATAATCAGGGTAGATAGAACATACAAAAATGCTGGACGTATTGCACTATTTCACCTGAACCACTATAACTTACTTCTTTCTCTAACTCTATCCCAACTTTCGGAACTGCTGAAATACTTATCACCTTTATGCAAATAAATATATCAAAAAAATCTATGCATAGTAGCAATACATATTCCCCAAGCCAAAATATCCCACTAATTGAGGATTTCTTATCCTGGATGTCCTCTACAATTCCCACTGAAACCATCATCTTAGGAGATGTAAATATAAACTGGGAAAGACTAACATCAGACTCCCAAACAGACAGCATAAATCTCAGCGAATTCTAATAACTCATAACTACTCCAACTAGATATGACAAAAATCTCACACATGGATCTATACCAGACCAGATTGTGGTCTCTAATCCAAGCAAATGTCCCATAGCCAGCATAGTCCCGTTCTCTAAGTGACCACCTACCTGCATATACCTATAGAAATATCACCCACAGCTCACAAGAATATCACTTTAAAACAACCCATAATCTAACCATATATGACCAAAACTCTTTCTCAATGCACTACAATCCAGAAATTGGTCTAAGCTACTGTTTATACTTCTTGATGATGCAGATGATTACTTTAATACTGTGTATGCCTAAACATCCTAAATTGCCTTACTCCCCCCTTTGCTCAAAAATAAAAATGAATCATGCTCCCTGGCTAACAAAAGCAACCAAATAGTTAATGTCACACAGCAATAAAGCATGGAAAGAATGATTACGGAACAACCCGCTCTCAACCTGCAAAACTTTAGGCTCCTTCAGAATCAGGTACAAAAAAAAAGCAAATAATAAAAGACAAAAAAAGACTTCTATAACAACCTTTAATCTGCCAATAAAAATAACCCTAAGAAATTCTGGTCAACTATTAACTCTATATTTAACCCTGTAACCAAGAGAAATGTCAGCCCATCCCCAGATAAATCCCCTATTCAAACTGCTCCTATCTTTAAGAATTATTTAACTGATAGCATATCTAACTTAACCTCAACAAATTTCAATCCACACAATCAAAAAAAAAAAATGAGATTCCCCAAACAATATCAGAATAACTTCTCCTCATCCGGATCTTTCTCCATAGTTTCCACTAACTTCTCATTCAACAATTACCACTT
This sequence comes from Protopterus annectens, assembly GCF_019279795.1. NCBI lineage: Eukaryota > Metazoa > Chordata > Ceratodontiformes > Protopteridae > Protopterus > Protopterus annectens. The sequence continues at coordinate 485,526,266 of NC_056746.1, read as the reverse complement.
CCCAGCCAAACATCAGTACTCCAAAACTATTACTGCAACCAGTCTCCATTACTCTTATTAGAGAAACTTTTACTTACATTTAAGCCTGACTCATCCTCAGCAGACAACTTTCCTCTGAATACGTCAAACTGGCAGTTGATGCTATAGCCTATCGAGTCAGCATTTTCATCAATCCAACACTGAGTCATACATTTCAACATTATGGAAACAGTCGCACATTATCCCATTACACAAAGAAGGTAACTACATTGAGATTACTAATTTCTGACCCTGACCTACTGCCATCTTATCTCCTCTGTCTAAAATGTTAGAGAAATCCATATACCAGCAACTCATGAAGTACCTTGTGCAAAATGCTCTACTAACTTCTACTCAGCATGAGTTCAGACCAGCTCATAGCACTGCAACAGCTCTACTATCATTTATAGACACTGTAAATAAAACTAGGGACTCTGGTAAGTTTGCCTCTTCATTATTTATTGATCTCTCCAAAACCTACAATCCTATCTCCCATTCCAAACGTCTACATTGTCTGTCCAACCCTGGCCTAGCTCTCCCTCCCTCTTCAATCAACTGGTTTTCCAGCTATCTAACAAACAGGCAACAATCTGTAAAATGGCTGGACTCCCTATTATCCTACTTTCCAACCATCACTGGGGCTTTCCAAGGTTCTATAATTGAGCCATTACTTTTCAGTATCTTTATAAGTGATCTTCACATTGCAAGCTACAAAACTCTAAGTCAGTATGCACACAAATACAATATGATCTACTCCTCACAGAACTTGTCCCATTTACAACAAATAACCCAAGAGCCCTTCTCCTCTCTGGATGTATGGCTAAATGATACTCGGCTATTACTCAATCCCATTAAAACTAAACTCCTTCTATTCATATCCAAATGTTTACATAAATATAAATCTGACTTTAAGACCCAGTCCCACAATAATACAATAATAGAAGTTGTCCAATCCACCAAACTCCTTGGAGTAATAATTGATGACAATCAAAAATGTTATCTCCATATCCAGTACAGTATTAAAAACACACACTGAAAATTAGGTATGCTATAAATACCCATAAATCCTATCTAAATAAACAGACCAAATACACACTAGCCACCACCTTCCTCCTCTGAAGATCACCTATTCTCAATAATCTCCAAGTCACACTCAAGTTTAGACTCAAAACCTGCTATAACAAAATAGAGTTGTTGCCAGTGCCACACACTTCACCCATCATTATATTCCTCCACATTCCCTTAATTGACTTGTGTTACCCCAAGAGCCAATCTATTTACAACTTATAACTGCTCACAATCACAATCTAGTTTACAAACCCACTGTCAGCCCTGCCTTACTTCCTGTTCTCCACTCCTACAATCCCACCAGACCATTATGATCTGAAGATAAAGTAGTTCTTACACTGCATAAACCAAATAATTCAGTTGGCAAAAGTCTCTACTCATTTTCAGCAGCAAAAGCCCAGAACAGCCTTCCTAACAATATTAGGCTAATCTCTAAAATCATCTTACCTTTAAGCATGTATTAAAAGAATTTATAAGTGCAAATGGATCTGCTCATGCTGCAAAGCATACTTATAATATTGAATTTAACATTTTTTTCTTTCTCTGCATGTATCTTTCATTACTTTTGTATGTCAACTGTACATATCTTGAATTTTATAGATTTTTTATTGTACATGGAACTAATTTTATATGTATACTGCAGGCATTTAGACTACTCTCTCTCATACTTCATACCCAGTCAGACTTTCCTGTTAAACAAATGTCAATAAATAAATGCTTTAATTTAACTGAAAATGTCCATTATCCATTGTGATTAAAAGTTAACAAGTACTTCTATTAGCTTTTAATCACATAGGTCATGACTGATAAGGGTCAATAGGCCAGCTCACCAACCTGGTTAACAAACTAAATAAATAAATGTATAATTAATCTCAGGAAAGTCTCCAGAAACAAGAAAAAAACTGATAAATGCCTGGAAGATTTTGACAAGTAGCATTTTAAAACAAGGGGAAGTATTAGTATCTTAGAGGAAAATTGTGGTGACTGTATTACCCAAGGTGGGTAAAGACCCATTTCAATTTTAAACCATCATTATAAAGCAGCCACACAGTCTATTGTATTCAGAACGTAACAAAGTATTCTAAGAACAAAACCAACATGAAAATGGAGAAAGATTCTCCCAATAGGGATGACTGCAATTTGGTGTACAGAGAATAGGTAAGGGGACTGCAAGTCAGTGGAGAAAACTGGCAAAGAAACCACGGTATTGGGAGCAAATAACTAGAGGGGGAAGATAATAGAATGAAAAGTGGCCAAGAAACCATTTGTACTGCAAGCTAGAGACTGCCTATAACAGGGTATAGATAAAAAGAAAAGGACAGGAAAATCCTAAATATAAGACTTGTCTTATTCTGGTAGAGTTTTAAGCTGAATGTGGAACAGAAGCTGCTGTTACAAAGGGGATGATTAGTAGGTCATATAAAGTATTGAATGATAACTATAGGAATCAATCAGAGAAGGATAGAAAAGATTGGGAAGAGCCTGGATAAGCAATTCAGAAGGAAACAATGAGAGGACATATTTACAGCTCCTACATATGCAACAAAATCTGGATGATTTAGTATTTTTAATTAGAAGTGGTTGCATAGATATGTTTATACCCCAGTCAGACTCCAAATAATGTTTCCTCGGTGCAAATGTTGAAGGTGTGATAGAGAATAAAGAGGTACTTGGGAACATATGCTTTGGGAGTATAATGAGTTGGCAGAGTTCAAAAATTCCCTAGAGTACACTGTCAGAAATATTATCTAAAAATTATTGTTTTAGCTGGGATAAGCAATCTTTATTGCTAGACATAACAAGGCCTTCTTAACTTTAATTCTACTGGCTGCCAAAAAAAAGCAATTACTAGAAAATAGAAATCAAAGTACACAGCAACTGTATTTGAAGTAGTGAATATTGTAACAGAGCTAAAAGAACTGTAAGTAGGATCTGTAGAAAAGGGTAAGAGCAATTACACAGGGAAAAATGGAAATTGTGGACACAATACATGCAGAATAATGTTATGGAGGATGAGTGAGGTTTAAGAGAAGTTAGTAATTGACCAATTCATGTAAAGTTGGATTGATAATTGTATAGAAGACTATATGTGATGTACAGTGTTTGAAACTGTGAACACGTTAACATGTTTTTTCTTTTATATATGTTTATCTATGCCTTAAGTGAAAATCCAATAAAAAGAAATCCAGGTACCAAGATGCGGTAGGCTGTAAATATGAACTCTGAGAGCAGATTCTCATTCCAGCAAATTAGATATCACAAATGTGGAGATGTGAAACAGATAAATGCTCTGACCTATCAATACAGAGAGAGGAGGGAACTGAAAAATGGCCTGAAAAAATCTCCTTAGAAATAAAAGGGACATGAGCTGCTAATCAGGAATATTAAATGAATTAGCAACCTTAAGCCAAACAGGTCAAATTTGTGAGCATGTTTGCAGGTTCAGATCACAGACATAGGTTTATACAGATCTATATACATACATACTGTCAGCTCTGTGTACCTACATGCACAGTAACAGTGCCACTCAGAAACATGGACACATATACTTCAAAACAAAGAAGAATTCCACAGGTGCTGAGAGATAAAGCCCTGACTGCATCCTACAAGACTCATGTTTACCTAGTGGCACAGATGTGTGGAAGGAACCATGCAGGGTATGATGACAGTGAGAGGGCAATGCTAGTTTCCCATCCTGGGGGATGGCAGAACCATGACACAATGCATTGGTGATGGCTGCAGGAATACAGCTGTATCACTGCAGTATGTAAAGCCTAGTAAGCTTGTGCTGCAAGCAGTGTGAAGCTTAGTCAGAGACTGCACATGTACAGAAGTGCTTGTGCACCTCCCAAAGCAGCTTGGAAGGCTGTTCCTGAGGTGGGTATAGGATAGGACAGTCTTTAGGATATCCAGACTGGCCCACTCCTTAACATATGACTCTCATCTCCATTGTTGCATAAATGGACTGTACTCATTATTCATTCATAAAGAAATAATAGATTTGGAATAACTGAAGATGGTGCACGACAAAAACACAGATACCAGTAGGCATAATGGTTGAGGTCCTTGCCTCCCATGCACAAGTTACAAGGTTTGATCTATCCTGACCTCCGACCAATGCCTGTTTGGAGTTTGCACGTTCTCCCTGTGTCTCTGTGGGGGTGTCTCCCACATCCGAAAAACATGCTGAATGTTTCCATCTCAAATTCACCAAAGAATGGAGCTGTGGGCAGCAGCATAGATTATACATGGTGCCCTATAAGGGGGAAGAGTTGTACAGACCAACCACTATGGGCATCTACTGTGGTGCGTAGTATCCTCAAGATAGAACATGTATCACAGACTGTGCACCATGGCAGGGCTAGCCACTCGACTGTGTAAAAATTGGCTCTAGGTGACTCGGTCATGTTGACTAATGTCGCCAAAATGGGCATGGGTAGTTACTGGTGATAAGTGGGTTGAGGACCCAGCCTACTCTGACCTATGTCAGGAATGCTTCCTAATGGTGGCAGGGGTATATGTGCCCCTAGTCACCAGTGTGTGCCCACCATAAAGCTCCAAAGCCCTGGGTCAGTAAGCTACTGGCCAGTCAGTGTCTAGTTGCCCAGCCTGGGTTACGTGGGATAGCGCTGTTGAGCGAAAGCTGGATGTAAAAGCAACCAACCTGCCAAACATGAATTGAGAATTGCTATGCTTAATGTAGGTTCACTGTCAGGACACAACTTGGAAGTGGATGACATGATGATATGGAGAAGGCTGGACATCCTATGTATCCAAGAGACAAGATGGAAGGGCAGTACAGCAAAGCCACTTCGCTTGGGATCCAGACTCTACTACTCAGGAGGGGGACAGGCTAGAAATGGTGTAGGAATTGTGGTGAGAGAGAGGCTACAGAAGGCAGTGAGGGATATCATCAGAATTAATGAAAGACTCATGGCAATCAGACTCCAGTGTAATGATAGGCAGTATTCATAATCTCAGCCTATGCTCCATAGCAGGGTTGTGATAGTGAGGAAAAGAGTGCATTCAGACAGCAGTTGCAGGACCTACTAGATAAAGCAGGACAGCATGAATTGGTGTTAATAATGGGTGTCTTGAATGCACATATTGGACAGATAGAACAGGATATGAGAACTGCCTAGGTCCATATGAGTGGGCCAACAGGAATAAAGGAGGGAGAAGCTGGTCTAGACTTCTGTCTTGCAAATGGCTTGATAGTAGCCAACACATGGTTCAGAAAGAGAGACAGTCACAAGATCACATACAAAAGTAGCCAACATGCAACTCAGGTAGACCTCTTCTTAGTAATGATTGCAAAGTCATCCCCAGTGAAACAGTTGGGCCATAGCATAAACCACTAGCTGCCACAATCAGCTGCAAGCAGTGGTCAGAGAAAGCACTAAGGTCAACAGAGACCAGGCTGAAGACCTGGAAGTTGACTTGAGAGAAAGTACAACAGTTCAAGGAATTACTCTGGGCTGTAGTACCCCAAGAAGAGGAGGAAATATATGGAGTTGAACAAGAATGGCAGTGCCTAAAAACAGCATGTGTTAGGACTACAGAAAAGATATGTGGCTGAGCCAGGTATGGAAATAAGGTACATAAGGAAAGCTGGTAGTGGAATGCAGAAGTACAGGAAGTTATCAAAAGAAAGGAGGAGTGCAGAAGGAATTGGGAGAGAGAAAAGACTGACCAGGCTTGGAATGCTACTGGGTGGCTAACAAAGAAGCTAAGAAAGAAGTTGCAATAGCAAAGAATAGAGCATCTGAGGCATTCTGCCAATTTCTGGAAAGTGACTCAGTAAGTGGCACAAAGACACTATACCAGGTTGCAAGGCAAAGACAGAAAGATAAAGAAGATAGTTAGACACCCTTCATAAGGGATACCAGCAAAGTACAGTTGTGTACCTACCATAAATGTAGATGTTCGAGTGCATTCACTGTTGCAGTCAATACAATTGGGTTATCCTGTTGGCAGGCTACCCGCAGTCGACCTGAATTCCAAAGTCTAGGTCTGGCGTTGGTTGCTGTCGCCTCCTCCCTGACATCAGTGCGCCAGGGGTATAAAAGATGCAGCCAATGCCATTTTCTTCAGTTTTTCTTGCCCCAGATGTCAGGTGCCCTCAAAAGGGTAGGCTAAAAATATGTCTATAAAGCATGCATGCACTAAGTAACAAGTTTCCTTCATCTACAAGCAAATACACCACATAGGTTGTATAGAATAGAGAAGTACAGATAAGGTCCAGCAAAGATAAGGGGGATGGTGAGTGGGTAACCTGGACTGCAACAGTGAATACGGTTTACTATCAAAATTTCGAACCGCACTCCATCGACTGTACTATCGTCGAACACGGAAGTTCAAAAACGGGAATGTCGAAGTCAAAAAACAATCTAGGAATGGGTTTTAACATGGGTCGAGGTAGGGGAGATGTTTATAGTTCGGAATAATACTGAACACCTACCTCGACCCATGTTAAAATCCATGACATCGAATGCAGTGACCTATCCACTTTGAAATAGTCTGCTTTGAGATAGCCTTTCCTTGTGATCCTGCAGCATATGCTACCAGTTATTGCTCAGTCTTTCTGAAAGCTTTGGTTCTGTCCAAGTAGAAGCGCAGTTGTCTGTGTATGTCCAAAGAATGCAGAAGTTTTTCACCCTTATTCTGTGGGTTTGGATAAAAGGTAGGCAAATGAATAGTTTGGTTGAGGGCCACACTGGACACTACCTTAGGCATAAATGTGGGGTTTGTCCTTAGAGAAACCCTATCTGGATGGAAAATGATAAAAGGTTTCACAGCCATGAGTGCCTGTAGCTCTGAGACTCGCCTTGCAGAGGTTATTGCTAGGAGCAGAGCTGTTTTCCATGATAACAATTTTATATCAGCTGTAGTGGCTGGTTCAAAAGGAGGCAGAGTGAGTTTTTCCAAGACATAATTGAGGTCCCATGCTGGTATTGGTGATCTCCGTGGAGGCCATAAGTTTTTGGCTCCTCTGAGGTACTGCCTTAATAAAGGATGAGAGAAAATAGGTGGATCTGTATTGTAATGAGCTGAAATGGCAGAGGCATGAATCTTAATTGATGAAAAGGATAGTCCTTTGTCCAGCATCTCAGTTATGTATTGCAAAATCTGAGGGATATTTCGAACAGTGATGTCAATTTCTTGTGCCTGGTTCCAAGCACAGAATCTCTTCCATTTTTCTGCATAAGATTTTCTGGTACTGGGCCTCCTGGCCTCCAAGATAACATCCATCACCGCTTTAGAGAGAGGGGTGTTTTGAAAAGTTACATTATCCGCCATGCTGTCAGATTTAAGGTCCTGAATTGGCTGTGCAGGATCTGATTGTTGTGTTGGGTAGTAAGTGAGGAATTTGAGGTAATGTCCATGCTGGGCATTAAGTCAAGTTCCTTAGGATTGGGTACCAGTGCTGGCAGGGCTAGTCTGGGGCAATCAGTATCATTTTTGGCTTTTCTTGTCTGAACTTTAGGAGTACCTTGGGGAGGAGAGGCAGTGGGGGAAAGGCATATACTGATAAGTTTTTCCAGCTGAAAGATAGAGCATCCACTTTCCATGCTTGCTTGTGATGAGTCCTTGCGCAGAATCTCTGTAGTTGGCAGTTGTGAGGGGAGGCAAATAGATCTATGTCTGGGCATCCCCAATTCCTTGTTATCATGTTGAATACTTGTGGATCCAATTTCCACTCGTGGGGATCCATTTTCTGCTTAGTTCGTCTGCCAGAGTATTTATCTTTCCTGGCAGGAATTGTGCTTGCAGATGTACTTGGTAAGTCAATGCTGTGTCCCACAAAGTCATGGCTAGTCTGCAAAGGGGGTAGGGATGTGTGCCTCCCTGCTTGTTTATGTACCACGACTGTAGTATTGTCCATCTTTAAAAGTAGTTGTCCTGGATGAAGTAGGTCCTTGAAGGCTGTCAGGGCATTTTGAACAGCTAGCATCTCTTTTTGATTAATATGTAGATGCATTTGGGTTGCGGACCATGAGCACTGAATTCATCTTCCTGCCATGTGGGCCCCCCAGGCATAATCCGATGCATCTGTTGTCAATGTCTGCCTGGCTAGGGGTATTGTGAATGGCTGCCCCTTGTTGTGGTGACAGGCCTTTGCCCACCATCGAAACTCCTGTTGCAGGGAGGGGATGAGTGTAATTATTGTTTCCAGGCTGTGGCAATGTTGAGTCCAAACACTTTTTAGATACCACTGTAGTTTCCTCATATGCAGTCTTGCATATGGAATTAGCAGAATGCAGGATGCCATGAAGCCCAAAGCCTGCAGAATTTTTCTTGCAGTTAACTGGGTGTTTGTTGCCAACTTTGTGAAATAAGTAGTCAGTTGCCTTTGTTTGTCTGGCATGAGATAATCCATCTGGGCAGTTATATTTAAGCTTGCACCCAGGAATATTACCTCTTGAGAGGGTACAAGTTTTGATTTATTTTCGTTTACTGTGTACCCTAGGCATGTTAATAATCTTTTTACAAACACCAGATGCTGTAGTAGTATGTCCTTGTTCTCTGCTTGAATAAGGCAGTCATCCAAGTAAGGATATATTTGTATTCCTCTTTGTCTGCAGAATGAAATTACTGGCGCCAGGCATTTTGTGAAGACCCTGGGCGCAGTAGATAAACCAAAGGGCAGTGCAGAGAATTGGTAGTGCATTGAGCCAGCTATGAATCTGCAGTATCTTCTGCATGACTGTCTGATTGGGGCATGCAGGTAGGTCTCTTTTAGGTCTAAAGTTACAAGCCAAGCCTTCTTGCCCAGCATGGGCATAAGCTGCTGCAGAGTCAACATTTTTAATTTTGGAATATCCACGTATGTGTTTAGAATTGATAGGTCCAGTATTGGCCTCCAGGCTTTGTCCTTTCTGGGCACCAAGAAAAGTCTTGAGTAAAATGCTTGTCCCTGCTCTTGCTGTGGTACTTGCTAAATGGCCCTCATGTCCATGAGGGATGAAACTTGTTTTTGTGCCTCTGCCCACTGATTTTTTGGCAGGTCTGGCATACCGTTTGCCCTTGGCAGGGTGTGAAAGTGGAACCTGTAACCTTGTGACACTATGTTCAAGACCCATTTGTCCTGGGTGATTAGGTGCCAGTTTTGAGAAAAAAATGCTAGTTTCCCCCCAAAGGAGCTGCCAGAAGATAAGTGCTTGGCGCTGGCAGGGGGAAGTCATTGGGATTGCTTTCTGTATGGCTGTGATTTGTCTTCTCCGCTTTTGGAGGTAGAAGCACCCCATTGTTTAGACCTGTATGAGCCTTGGGGCTGGGATCTGCCTCTAGGGCATCTGTATCTGCCTCTTTGTGGCCTGTCTGACACTGGAAAGGACCAATTCTTTGTAGGCCATTATCTGCTAAATCTTGGAGGCTGTACCTGTAAGAAATCCTTGACTGTTTGCATAGATATGGCTTTGTCCTCCATTTTCTTCAACACCTCTTCTGCTTTAACACCAAACAAGGTATCATGCTGTAATGGAGCATCTAATAATTTTGCTTTAGCATGATCAGGCAGATTCTGTTCCTTTAACCAAGCATGCCTCCTAATGACAGAACCCGTTACAGCGGCTCTGCAGGAGGCCTCCAAAGAATCAAAACCACATTGTAAAGTATGCTTTCCAACTTGTTCAGCTGCATGCAATAAATCCTGCATTTCTTTATTTTCTGCACATTCAGAATTTGTCAACATTTTCTGTTTAAGCAGTGACATAATGAATTGCTGACATTTAAGCATATGAAACTGACAATTTAAAGCCCTTATAGCCAAGGTAGCAGAGGTGTAAATCTTTTTTCCCCATCTGTCCAGTGCCCTGGAATCTCTGACAGAGGGGGTAGGGTTTTTAGCAGTGGAAGTCTTGACCCCCTTGGGACCCTGAGAGATGGTTTCTGGGTCAGCAGCAGGGTTTTTAAAAAGAAATTTGTGGGACTCTGGAACCCTGTAGTATCTGTCTGGCTTAACAGGAGCTGGAGGTAAGGAGTCAGGAGTCAGACTGGACTCTGAAAATACATCATCCACAATGTCTAGCACAGGTGGAATAGCCAGGGGCCTGTGCTGCGGCAGTAAAAGAAAGTCTCTGAGCCTTTTCTTAGATTCTGAATAATCTTGGCTCTCCCAGTGGAAATGCTCCCTCATGGTATGCAGTGTTTCCCCAAAAGAATAATCCTCAGGCGGAGAAGCTGAGGGGATAGATTCTTCAGCATCATAATCCTCATAAGGAGGAAGAGTGTATTCCTGATCAGAAGAGGAATCAGATGAAATGGAAATCTTATCTGAAGATTCATATTCTACCTCTTGCCTAGGCCTCTTGTCAGGAGGGGGATGAGAACCCCTGATCAAAGTAATCAGGTCTTCGGCCATCTTGAGCATCTGTTTTTTAGGCATGGAGGCCAGTCCATGGGGCTGTTGTACTTGTTTCTTTGTCTTTAAAGCTGCTTTAGTCTTTGTCTTGGAAGCTGAAGTAGTTTTAACATATAATTGTGTAGGCCTGAAAATGCCCTCAGAAGCCGGTGCCTGCTCAGCGGCTCCGGACCCATCCGAGGGAAAGGTTTCTGAAGGTCCAATACCTTGAGTTTCTGTAGGCCTGGTTGACTCCACGTGGGAGACGGTATCGGCCTGCGGCTCTAAAGTAGCGGTCGTCAGGGGCTGCGAATGCGCCTCACTGAGAACCGGCGAACTGACGACTGGCCTAGAAGAAGCCTCGTCGTCGGTTTTGGACCTTGGATGCCTGTCCTTCTCTTTTTCTTTATGTTTTTTGTAAACTCCGGTAGTCGGCTGTTCTGATGGCATTATATAATTAAATCTTCTGCCAAAGTAATGAAATGCAAATGTTGCTTAATAGTGCGTTGGTTAAATATAGCACAAAACCGACAACTAGCAACATCGTGGGCTTGGCCTAGGCAAGGAATGCAGTAAGAATGAAAATCCTTATGAGGTATTTGCTTCCCACAAGAAATACAGTTATTAACTTTTTCTGACATCGGTCTGGAGCAAGAAAAAAGTTTCCCCAAGAGGGTACAATGCTTTTAAAGAAGACTTCAGATCTGAAATTCGAGCTTGAAAATCTCAGGAGTCGGCCGACCGGCACTTGCGAACTGCTTTTGCTTCAGGCACCGTGCGGCAAGAAAGACTGAAGAAAATGGTGTCGGCTGCATCTTTTATACCCCTGGCGCACTGACGTCAGGGAGGAGGTGACAGCAACCAACGCCGGACCTAGACTTTGGAATTCAGGCCAACTGCGGGTAGCCTGCCAGCAGGATAACCCAATTGTAATGACTGCAACAGTGAAACACGATGAACATCAACCTGCTCACCAGTCCACAGGACACCAAAGACAGATGGAAGGAATATTTCCAGCAGCTTCTGAATGAATAAAACCCCACAGAAGCTGTACTGTCCCAGAAACAGCCTACAATGAGAGAAGAAAAGAAGCCCACCCTAGAAGAAGTAAGAACAGCACTAAGGAAAATAAAGTCAGGGAAAGCAGCCGGCTCAGATGACGTCACAGCGGATATGATAAAGATGCTGGGTGAGATAGGGAAGAAATGGCTCCTGAGGGTACTAATAACAGTGTGGAGAGAAAGGCATATCCCAGATGACTGGAGAATAAGCATATTCATGCCAGTATACAAGAGCAGAGGAGACATCCACAACTGTGGATAGTTCAGAGGCATCAAACTCCTATCACATTGCATGAAAGTTCTGGAGAGGGTGACTGATAAACATATACGCAGAGTAGTAGAAAGTAAGATGGGAAATGAGCAGTTTGGATTCAGATCAGGATGCAGCACAATAGACCCGATGTTTGCAGTGATGCAGATACTTGAGAAGAAGCTAGAGATGAGGAGAGAGTCCAAATGGGCAGTCCTAGACTTGGAGAAAGCATATGATAAGGTCCCAAGAAAGCTGATCTGGGCAGAACTGTGGTAGTTTGAAGTCCCAGAAACATTGGTAGAATTAGTGCAGGCTATGTACCAGGACCCAATGACTCAAGTACGAACAGTGTTTGGCCTCAGAGAAGGGTTCCCAGTGGGAGTGGGTGTACACCAGGGTTCAGCTCTGAGCCCACTGCTGTTCATAGTGGTGATGGACTACATTAGCAAACAGGTCGGAGCGGACAGATTAACAAAGCTGATGTATGCAGATTATGTGGCATTACAGGCTGACTCTGAGCTAGAACTTCAGCAAAGGATAGGAAAATGGAATGCAAAACTGAAGGCACATGGATGAAACTAAGCACAGATAAGGCGGTGGTAATGGCAGCAAATTGGGGAAATCAGAAGAAGCTGAGAATAGAGATAGAAGGGAAGATAGTGGAACAGGTAATCAGCTTCAAGTATCTGGGAGGGGTGGTTGTAGAGGAGGGAAGTCTGAATGAAGAGGTCAAAGCTAGACTCACAGGGGCTGCAGCCAACAGGCATAGAGTCTCAGGTGTAGTCTGTGATAGACGAATGCCAAAGAAGCTGAAAAAGTAAGGTGTACAAGACAGTGGTGCAACCAGCACTACTGTATGGTACAGAAACCTTAGGAGTAAAGGCAGAACAGTTGAAGCTAGGGGTGATGGAAATGAATTGCCTGAGAAGGGTGGTAGGATGCACACTATGGGACAGACGAAGAAATGAGGACATAAGGGCAGAAGCCAAAGTAGCTCCAATTGCAGAAAAGATCAAAGGGAACAGATTACAGTGGTTTTGACATGTACATATATGAATATTCCCAAGTGATAGCTGAAAGCTTACAACACTTCACTTTTAGTATATGTTTTTAATAATCATTTCTTTTGATCTACAGTACAATCCTTCTTAATTGTTCCTTGACTGGTTATGTCCTCTTCAACAACTGAAATTCAGCATAATCTTGGGAGATCCCACACTGTAAAAGACCAGATATAGTTACTGATACAGACCTGAAGCTCCAAGATCCTACATGCAGTGATGAAAGCCACTGGAGAAAGTGGTTTCCCAGAAACCAACTTAAACATTGCAAAACTAACCTTCAAAGGAATGATGCAACACTCCTTTAAGGAACTGTTTGACTAGCAAGTGCTGGGTGATTCTCCTGCTCTCTGCATACTCATAATATGAAGAGACAACTGATACATACACTTTGACTATAGAATAGCTGAAGTTCAAAGAATACAAGTGTTTTACATAAGTCAAGATTCACTTGCAACCTGAAAGACTGTGATGGCAGAGTACAGCTCGATCCAAACCGATAACCACTTCTGTTTGAAGGAATATACTTGGCCAGCTGAAAGGCATCCTATCAACCTCAATAAAGCTTGAGACCCCAGTCAGAAAATCTAGCAAAATCAAGGGACTTAGATAAGAAACCAAGCACTGAGGTCAAGATAGTTGTCTCCAAACATGAGAGACGTCTTGGACATCAAGAGTTTCCTGTACTGCCGAAATGAAGCCCTCCAAGAATTCAAGAGACAATAAAAGATTTTCAGTCCTTCATCTCTTAACCTAGTGATGGGACATGAAATCAGCAGGAACTCGTGCAGGAATATCTCAAACTGCGAGAGAGAACACATTCATCACTAGTTTTGCCTGGTCTAGGTGAACTGAGCAGAAGTATCAGTGGCTGGTCTGCTCAACTTCTAGAAGACCAAAGCACATTTACTTCCTGTACAATAATAATTCCTTGTGCAATTATGATTACGTATAACTCACATGACTGATTGGTCGTTGGACCAGATGAGGAAAGGTCCTGGAAAGAGCTATGTCTCCAAAGCCATCAGAGCTTGGAGGACTATTCTTAATTCTATTTGGTTAATGCTGAGTTTGCTTTGCAAGGGTGACCACATTTCCTGCACCATGTGGGAGCCAAAATGAACTCTGCAGCCCAGAAGACTGACAGGTTTGGTTGCAAAAAAAATCAGAAGACTGTTATGGAGTATTCACCACTGTAGGACCCAGATAAAAGGATCTGACATATCAATACCTATTATCTGTTACCCCTTGTTTAAGTATGTAATCACTAAGGTGGTGTCTGTAATCACTTGAAGGCAGCCTAGTTCCCAAAGATCATGTGCAGCCTTTATGCCATTGACTATAGTCAGCATTAGTTTGACATTTATGTGCTTTGATCTGTCCAAATTGTCCAACAGACCCTGCACTTTTTCTCCCATAGAAACTACATCACAAGTGAAATCTGATGAGTCCATCAGGCCAGATTCTGTTGGGGTAAAAAGAGAAAAAAAGGAGTCCTGGACTGAGAGCCATCTGATCCCTCCACCACTATCTACTTTTACAAAGCCCAGTATTAGAATTTGCAACTCTAGGGGTTAAATATGCTGCGTTCACATGTTTTGTGGTACCAATGAATCTTTATGTGCAGTCTAGCAAGTGGTATTATGGGGATTATAGAAGCCATAAGGCCTAGAATCCCAAGGAACTCTCTGGCTGAAGCTAGGGATGTAAGTTCAGGAATATTTTCCAATATGAGTCTACCTTGTCCCAAGGTAGAAAGGCTTTTGCATGTGTGTTTACAAGGCATCCTAAAAGTACAGTCCTGTGTAATGGAATCAAGAAGTATTTTTGCAAGTTTTTCTATAAATCCCATTTGTTAATGAATACTCGCATTTGGTTAAAGACTCTGCATTGATAAACAAGTCTTCTAAAGGAAAAACGTGGATACCTTGGATTTTGCAGTGGGTCAGCATCGGGGCAAGACACTTTGTAAACACTCTTGGTGCAGTAGACAGCCAAAGTGTATTGCAGGGAACGATAATGTGACCCATACACACAAAATCTTTGGCACCTCCTGAAGTTCTGTGCAATCAGAATGTGATAAGTATCTCTGAGGTCTAATGTTACCATAACACAAGAGCTAACACAGACTGAAGGGTTACATTCTGAATTTTGGTACTTTTACTAACTGAGAAAGGAGATCCAAAACTTGTCTTCATGAGTGCTCCTTTGGGACTAGAAACATTCTGGAATAAAAACCTGTTTCTATATTTTCTGTGAGGACTTGTTCTAAGACCCCCTAACTGTAACATATGTTGGAGCACTTGGGGAAACATTTCGGTTTGGTTGGCAGGGTGGGGAGGGAACCCCTTGAAAGGAATGGCAGATTCTATCCATTGCCTGTGGCAACCCTCCTGCATTACCTTCAAAATCCATTTGTCTGAAACTAACTGACATCAGGCTGGGGCATTGAAAGTTGGATACTGAGAAGGTGGAAAGGGAATATGGAAAGCTTGCACCTCTAGATTATGCTTATTTTGAAACCTTTCATATTGCTCTGCTAGGGTCTTACCTATCTTATCATTCTAATACCTCAGGAACAAGTACATCTATATCTCAGGAAGACATTATACAAGGTATTAGGAAACTGAAGAAAGGTAAGGGTCCTGGTCCCGATGGTTTTATAGCTGAATTTTATATTGTATTTAAGGATTGCCTAATACCAATTATACATCACATAACACAGTTTTTTTTTAACTATTAGACTGGGCCTAGCTTTCAATGAATTTAGCTGAGAACATTTTAATATTGAAAGAGAGAATGGGGAATAGGGGAAGAAAAAGGAGGAAAGGTGTCCAGGCATCTCACATAGTCAATCAAATGCCAGTATTTGACCCTTTTGAGAAAATTGTTCAATTTTTTATGCTTTGGGATTAGTGCCCTCCTGCCATTTCTTGTTAGGAGTTTGCCTGTTATTAGGCTGTGCTCTTTGCTTGTTTTACCCTTTGAAAGGAGTAGAGGGTTTGGAAGTGAAGAATATGGGGACATAAATCCTAGAAACTCCCTGCATTAATTTAATTCTCTCATCCCATTGTTTGAGGAGCAGTGTAGTAGCAGGTGCAAATAAAACTTCTACATGTAGAGGAGAACTTAGAAGTTCTGACTTTCACACATTTGTAAAGTTCTAGATACATACTCAAATACATTTAATCAAAACAGAAACTGAATCAGAAGCCCGGGAAACAGTATCAGCACAATCATACACATTTTTTAATGAAAGTCTAGAGACCGGAGACAGGTTAGATACAATATGATTCACATAACATTTACCCTAAAGGATTAGGGAAGCAGAAAAATCTCCCAAACTATGGCTTGTTTCAAAATAAACTTCCACATGTAGCCTTGGTAGTTAAAGATTCTGATGGCAAGAGGAGAAGAAGAAGAAAAGGTCTCTTACTCTATCTATTCAACCACTTACTCTCATTATCCCTAGGAACTTGGTTGGAGGTGGAGAGGCTTTTTCACTGCTAGAGCAGTAGGTGTAATGGAAGCCAGGTCAGTTCTAAGATGAGAAGAGAGATTTATAAGTTTGTGAAACTCTATACATTATATCTGCATTTTTTAGGAATTGATGAGAATCAGAAGCATTACATGCAGCTTTTATGGCATCCTCCAATACCAGTAAAATAGGAAGAATGGGTGCATTATCAGGGGTTTCTTATTCAAGTAAATCATAATATCTGCCCAGCTTAGGGGGAACATCTCTCTGTTACCAAGAAAATACATATCTTAATCTGTAAATAATCTCAGAAGATGAGAAAGCTTCCCTTCTGCACATCAGGCTCACTGCCTGAAGAATTGGAGTCCTCAGCCGAAGAATCCTTGGGTGACAAAGTCCCGTCTCTGTCAACGTCAGAACAGGTATTATCTTTCTTAGAAAGAATGCACATATAAAGTGGAGGCATATGACACGCAGAATTGCCTGACTGTAAAACTCCTTGACCAAGGGAATAACATCATTTTATAAACAGAAATACACTCTCCACCCCACCAGACCTCATAAATTTAGAGTGCGCCATAAGCTTACTAACTTTAACCCCGATGCACTCAACAATTCTCTCTCAGCCATTAACTGGTCCTTCCTCTTGATGAAGCTGTTCTCCACTTCAACTCCATCTTTCTAAATATACTGAACTCCCTTGCCCCTGTCTGCCCCATTAGAGTCAAATCACTCTGCTCCTCCTGGCTCACCAATTCAACTCGTTCTCTGATCCAAAACAGACAGCCTGGAAACTCTGCACCAAGACCAAATTTCCCACACACTATGAAAAATATAGGGAACTCCAAAAAACACAAACATTGACAAAAGGAACTTCTACCTCACACCCCAAAGTACAGGACCCAAAAACATTAAAAAACTCTGGAACACTGTTAATCAAATTCTCTGCCCAGGGAACCCCTCAACTCCAAACTCATGCAACAATCACTTGCCCCTAGAAACCACATCCATATTCAACACATACATCATAGACACCATCAAGCAAACTTATGCAAAACTCCCATCTATCCAACCCCACACCTCCAACCTCCCCCTACGACAAACTAGCCCTTTCTCTCTAAATCCTGTTCTAACCAGTTACATTAAAAAACTTCTTCTCAAACTTAAACCCTGCTCCCTTTCTGCTGACAGCCTTCCATCTCTCTACCTAAAGGCTGCTGCTAACTCCATAGCATATCCAGTCTCCACCCTCATTAACTGTTCAGTGAATCCACTGTCCCCATCCTCTGGAAAAATTTTCACACCATATCCATCCACAAACGTGGCAATTCTGTTGAGCTCTCCAACTATCGACCCACTGCCATACTCTCCCCTCTGCAAAATTCTCAAGCATTGTGTACACAAACAAATCGGTTTACTATTGAAATAGCGATCGAACTTGGTCGAACGGCCACTTCGTCGATGTATTTACGCGAACCGAAACCGCGAAAAGTGTTCGCCACCGCCAGGCATTCGATGTTCGACATTACCGGCCGCACAACACCTCCACATCCATGCTACCATGGTTCACGCAGGGGAGATGATCTGCCGTTCGCACAACTGGATTCGACCGCGGTGACATTCGCTCTTCCGCCTTCGCGCAAGTCGAGTCGCACATAGTCGGATCGGCATTTCAATAGTAAACCAAACAAATCACTGCCTACTTCACTCAATTAAACCTGATTACTCCTACTCAACATGGACTCTGCTCCCACCACAGCATCATTACTGCATTTCTATCCTTTACTAATATCATCTCCCAAGCAAGAGACAACAAACTAGTGCCCTGCCTCTTTTAGATCTTTCTAAAGACTTTAACACTGTCTCTCACCCCATACTCCTTTTCTAAACTCAGCCTCTCTCCTGCAACTTATCTCCTGGTTCAACAGCTCCCTCTCAGACAGACAACAATCTGTTAAATAGTTCTTTGCACTATCTCCTTTTCTCCCCATCAAAATTGGAGTTCCCCAAGGCTCTATCTTAGGCTCTTCCTTTTTAACATATTCACCAACTAACTCCACAGATCCTGCCCTCAGTGTTCCCTCATACAGTTCACAGACAATTCTATCATCTCAATTGCTGACAACCCTTCTGACCTGCTAACCCCTACTCAAACATCTTTTAACCTCACTGAAACTTGCCTTACTAACCTCCAGCTCATACTAAACAATAAAAAGACCATACTTCATCTCTTCCTCCCCAAATCTCTTCACCATCTTAAATCCACATTTACCATATCTTCCCTAAATAATACTACTAGAGTAGCAGATACCCACACCAAGATCCCTGGAGCAATAATAGACAACCAACTTAAATTTGACCACCACATACTCAACAGTATCAAGAAAACCCATCAAATGCTTAGCCTATGGTACAGAAACAAAATGTTCCTCACACCAAACTCTCGGATCTCACTGCTCAAGCCTACCTTCTTCCCAACCTCTTCTACAGCTCCCAAATCCTAACAATCCTTCAGACCTCACTACTTTCTAAACTTGAAACCACCTACAACAAAGTTGCTAGATTTGTTGCCAACCTCCCTTCCAGATCACACCACTGTTAGGCTCTCCAGATACTGAGTTGGCTAGAGTTTCCAAACCATGTCTTATTTACTCAACTACTCATTATCCAGTCTATTCTTAATAAGCCCTCCTCCTGCCCTAGTATCTCATCACTTGTCTCTCTCTACAAGCCCCCTAGCTCTCTCAGAAGCTCTGACCAATATCTTTTAAAGATTCACTAGCCTAAAAAATCTGCTGGACTGAATCTTTACAGCTACTTGTCTGCTCTTTCCTAGAACAAGTTTCCCCTGACTATAAGAAATATAACCCACACTCTTAATTCAAGAAAAATCTCAAATTATACCTCAACAGCACCTGGTCCTGCTACTGCAATCATCCTACCTGAACTCTTCCTACTGTCCTTCACTATCCACCTTATCTCCTCCCTTTCCCAACTACTAACAGTAATTAAAAGTTGAATTCTATTGCATAGAATCCAACCTACAATAACCCTTAGTCTATGTGTCTAGTGCAGCTTAAGTCTAATTCTACAAAAACCTGCTTATAATTGTCTAAAGACTACACTTCTTACAGTATTGGTACTCCATTCTCTGAACTCTCTGTGCTTAATTACAGCTTATCTTTACTTTATTGTTACATAAAATTTGCTTAATATTGTCCCATACTGCACTACATATTGTATATGTACATCATCCTCAGAACTCATTGCTCATCACAGTGAGACTCTATAAATTTGCTAGTTTGTTTTATTGTATACTAAATGGGCAGCCACGGTGGTGCAGCGGTTAGCATTGCCGCCTCACAGCAAGAGGTTCTCCGGTTCGATTCTCGGCTGGGGTACCTTCTGTGCGGCGTCTGCATGTCCTCCCTGTGGTCGCGTGGGTTTCTTGCTGGTGCTCCGGTTTCCTCCCACATCCCAAAGACATGCTGTAGGTGGATTGGACACTCTAAATTGGCCCTAGGTGTGCGTGTGTGTGCCTTCTGTAGAAGGTTGGGCGCCAGGTTGGCAACTCGACACTGTAAAACTCCACTACCAATCGTGAGCGGACAGTTGATCTGCTGTGGTGACCCCTAACCGTGAAAAAGTCGAAAGAAGAAGTAGAAGTTTTATTGTATAATAAATGCTGTATCTGTCTTACTGTATAATGCTTACTGCTTATTTTTTTACTGTGGAGCTTTTCTCTGCTGAAAAAGGGCTTCTGCTCAGTCAGACTATCCCAGTCAACAAATGTCAAATAAATAAATAAAATCATCTCCTTATTTTCAATGTGATTAATGTTCTGTTCCTTTTTCCTAGATACACCCCTCATGGGAGACTGGCTATTGGATACCATATCATTCCAAGCAAGAAAGCTCTTCTTCCAAGCACCCCAAGAAGATCCTCCCAAAGTATCTCTCGTATCCAAAGTGGATGGTTCTCCCATTCCCAAGCTGGGCACTGAACAGTTGCGAGGATGTGTCTGATCCTCTGTCTGTAGAGGCTGGCAAGGCTACACCAGAGAGATTTGTGGAAGCAGGTAAGTGGTCTGAGAAACCAGCAGTTGACACTGCAGCCACTCAACATCTACTTAGGCACTGGAGGAGCCTACACTGAAGGCAAGAACTTGTGTTTTAATTGTTTTTCCTTTTTAATTAAGTTTGGAGAAGGGCCATTAGGAGTGGGTTAATTGTCCATGCTGTAGCTGGGTTAGAAGCCTAACTATAGGTAAGGTGCATTTTTAAGAGTCATTCAGAAAGTAAGTTGTTAGTTGTAAGTCCAAATAGAATACAATCCTTCAAGAAATATAATAAATTGCCAAAAACAAAGTTACACAAGCAGCATACAAAATTCTTCTGTCAAAACAGTTACAGAATTCCAGAAATTAGCTATCCTGTAAATCCACATTAAAATTAAGTAAACACAAGCATTCACATAAGAAACAATTTTTCCCAATGAAAAATACTTTCAGACTGCTTAAATATTAAAATAAATCTAATAAAAAGAAATTATGTCTTACCATAACATTCCATCTGTGTTGTTCATCTTCTTTTATTCATCACTGATGGGTTTGGTTCCAAGCCCTCAGAACCAAGTCGGCCTTTTTACAAAGCTCGCACCAGCCAAAAAACTCTCAAGCTAAGTCTCTACCCAGAATGCCATTCTCCCTGTTACTTCAGATCAAGTTTGCTAGAGAAAGAGAAGTAAAGCCGAGGCCACTTCTGCGCAAATACCCTAGGGGCACCACTTAGACCCAAAGCATCCCCCAGGAGCCTTTGGAGGGGAAAGGAGGGTGGGAAGTGATGAATGAAAGATGAACACAGATGGAATGTTATGGTAAGCCATAACTTCTTTATCTGATGTTGTTAATCCTCTTTCCATTCATCACTAATGGGACAGAATCCCAAGCTACCTTAAGGTTATGGAAGAACATTCCTGAGTACCAATGAGCCGAAGGCAGCTCTCCCTCTGGAGACTAGGTCCAATTTGTAATGATTGACAAAGGTATGAGGCTTAGCTCAAGTATCTGCTGTGCAAATGTCATCCATGGAAGCCTTGGAATGAAAAGCTATAGATGTTGCCATAGATCTAGTGGAGCAAGTTCTAACTTTTGGCATAGGTTCATTACTGAGGGAGTAGATGAAACATATGCAGTCCCTTAGCCATTTTGATAATGTAAGCTTGGAAACAGCCTCTCCCATTTTGGGTCCAGAAAAGGAGATGAAAAGCTGTTCCAATTTACGGATAGGTTTGGTCCTGTCTCGATAAAATCTCAGTTGTCTATGTACATCTAAAGAGTGGAGGCAGTACTCTCCTCTATTGACAAAATTCAGAAAAAACACTGGTAAATAAATGGTCTGGTTTATGGAGAATTCAGAAACAATTTTGGAAGGAAGGATGGATTCATCCGAAGTGATGCTCTGTCTTTATGAAATGCCAGATAAGGCCTCTTTATACACAATGCCTGTAGCGCCGAGACTCTTCTGACAGACGTGATGGCTACCAAGAACAAGGATTTCCAAGACAAAAACTTTAGGTCACACTTCCTTGCAGGTTCAAAATGTTTTTGTGTCAAAGATTGAAGGACTAGAGTGAGGTTCCATGGTTCCATGGGCTGTCTGACAGGAGGCCTGATATGAGAAGTCCCCTTGAAGAAAGCCTTGCAAATGCGTAGAGAGAAAAGAGGGGTGTCATCTATACCATTGTGGAAATTGGTTGGAAATTGCTGCTAGATGTACTTGTACAGTAGAGGCAGAGGCTCCACTATCAAAAAAACTTAGCCAAGTATTGAAACACTGCAGTAACTAGAGCCTAATACGGGTCTAGCATGTTATCCTTGGACCAGATGGAGAATCTTTTCCATTTATCCAGGTATAGTCTTCTGGTGGATGGTTTATGAGGCCAGAATGATGTCTCGAACAGGCGTGGAGAGATTAGCTTTCCTGGTTACTAGCGGAAGTGGAGAAACCAAGCTGTCAGCTTGAGACAGGACAGATTTGGGTGAGTAATCAGACCTGGTAGAGTGTCCAGAATCCACGGCGGGTATACTAGGTGAGGTCGAAGGAAGGGGAACCAAATTTGTTGAGGCCAGAATGGGGCTATGAGGATCACCTTGTATCTCAACCGAAGAGCTTTCTTTAGAAATTGTGGGATCAGAGGGATGGGAGGATAAGTGTAAAGAAGTCCTGTGAGCCAATCATGGATCAGAGCATCCCTCGGTGACTCCCCTTCTGGGGGAAGTAGGGCAAAATAGCTGCTGCACTTGGTGTTTGATGGGGAGGTGAAAAGATCGCAGCAGGGCTGGCCTTGGTGGCTGAAGATTGCTGATGTCACCTCAGGGATGAGGAACCACTAGTGAGGCATGAAGATGCATCTGCTCAGCTTGTCCACAATCACGTTGGAGCTCCCCGGGATATGTGTTGTTATTAGAAAGAGGTTGGAAGCTATTGCCCACTGCCAAGTTCTCATGGCTTCTCAACATAGGGGATTGGACTTGGTTTCTCCCCGCTTGTTGATATACCAGACCACTGACATATTGTCTGATTGGATTGCAATTGTCCCGGAAGGAAGAGAAGAAGGGAAGGCCTGCAATACTAACAGCACAACTCTCAGTTCCAGAACATTGTTATGCAGGTGGGCCTCTGAGGTGGACCATGTGCCTTGGACTGTCTTTCCCTGGAAATGCCCCCCCCCCCCACACACAATCAGGGAAGCATCTGTGGTCACAATGGCTGTGGGTTGAGAAGATTGAAATGGACGACTCCAAAGTTCTACGTCTGGCCTCATCCACCAAAGCAGGTCCTGTTTGGAGGAGTTGGTTATTCAAATCTGGTAACTGAGGGGGTGATAGTTCGGGAACCATTGACACAGAAGGAGCCACTGGAGAATCCGCATGTGTAGTTTTGCTAGAGGCACTATTGGGATTGATCCTGCCATAGAACCTAGGGCCTGAAGAACTTCCCTTGCAGAAACACTTGTTTGTGAGCATATTACCTGGAGTTGAAGCCTCAGTCGATGTAGTGCTGTTACCAGAAGATGCTTGGTGGGGGCGGTAAGGATCCAGTCATCCAGATATGGAAACACCCGGAATCCTTTTAGTCTCAAGTGAGCTGTTACCACTGCCATACATTTCGTGAACACTCTGGGGGCTGTAGAGAGACCGAAATGCAGGGCATGGAATTGATAATGACTGGCTCCTAGCCAGAAGTGAAGCAGACTCCTGCAGTGTTTGTCCATCTTGATGTGGTAATACGCATCCCGGAGATCTATAGAGCACATCCAATCACCTTCTCTTAAAAAGGGGAGAATGGACTGAACCATGACCATCCAAAATTTGATTTGGGTGACAGACTTGTTTAAGCTGCTGAGATCCAAAATGGTTCTCCAGTCCCCTGTCTTTTGGCACCAAAAAGAATCTCGAGTAAAATCTGGATCTGTGCTAGTCTGGTTGAATGACTCTTTTTTGAGACAGCTTTATAATCTGTGAAGCTGCTTCTTCCCTTTGACTGGGTGGAATGTCAGGAAGTTTTCTTGGGAAATTTAGCTGACAAGAAAGGGAATAGTGTAACCTCTGGTGATAATGCTCTGCACCCGATTGGTGGTGATGGATTGCCAGGCAGCTTGGTGCAGACGGAAATAACCCCCGACTGCTTCCAGAGGTAAGCAATCGGGCTGCTCCTTAGGAGTGCTGATAAGGCTATCCAGAGAAGGAGTCCCTGGAGCCCTGACTATGAGGACCCCCTCTGCCTCTATAGGGGCACCTTCCAGAATTGTTACCCCCTCTGCCTCTGGGAGTATCACCATGTGTGGCATGGAAGGGACCCTAGATTTCTTAGGCCACATCTTCCCACTCCTCTGATTCCTGGTGAAAGTACGTTGAGGGTTGAAAAACCGTAGGCCTATGGCAGACAGGGTCTTTCCATCTTGCTCGCACCTTGCTAGCGTGTCCTTCACTTTGGAGCAAAAAAGGGCCAAAGCTTCGATGGGAGCATTCAGAAAGGAAGACTTGAAGGGGTCCATGAGGTCACAAATGCACATCCAGGCATGACGCCTCATAACAATGCCCGAACTTGCTGCTCTAGCCACCCCTTCGGTTGAATGTGACAGCAACCTCATAGATGAGTTGGATATTGATTCCAGGGTTCCGAGCTGCGAGGCCACTTTGTCCCTGACCTCATCAGACATCTGTCCTGTGAGTGTCCCAGAGAGTTCAGAAATCAATTCCCTCTTGTGCCTCATAAAATATGCCAAATAATTCAGGGACCATATGGCAGAGGTCCTTGATGTGAAAACATGCTTTCCAAGTCTGTCCGCTGCCCGGGACTCCTGTTGGGTGGGTGGACAGTGGAACGTTCCTCAGCCAAGTCCTTTTTCATGGACACTGCCACCACCATAGCATCAGCTGGTAACTCTTTAGACCAATATGGGTTCTCCTCGGGAGGGGAAATAATTTTGTCTGGTCTCCGAGGAATTGCCTCAATGGAATCAGGGTTCTTCCAAGCATGCTGCACAATGAGCTGGACAAGCTCATTGGTAGGTGGGGTCACTTAAGAGGTAGAAGGCCAGACACAAAAAGCCTGCAGGAACACAGACTCCTCAGATGAAGGGTTGGAGGGCTTCAGTCACCTCTCTGCTTCAACATTTCCAGGATGTCTCTGAAAGAGACATCATCAGGAGGTGGGGTGGAGACATTCTGGAAATGTTGAAGCAGAGAGGTGACTGAAGTCCTCCAACCCTTCATCTGAGGAGTCTGTGTTCCTGCAGGCTTTTTGCCTCTGGTCTTCTACCTCTTAGGTGACTCTGAAGGAAACATCATCAGGAGGTGACCGTGGGGACCTTTCGCCATCATCGTAATCCATGTCTTCCATTAAGGACTCCTTGGGTGAGTCCATGTGCTTCCTCTTGCACATCTTCTTTTGAGGGGGGCTCCTCAGTGGGGTCTCTTGAGGAGGACTCAAAAGAGTGGGTACCCTGAACAGTGGTGTCCTGCGGCTTCTCTGCCCAGTGTCCCAGGGGGGTGGTCTGTGACAGCTGTAGCTCAGGGGGTGAAAACTGGGGTTCTGACATCAGAGTGCTGCCAGAAGCAAAAGCCCTATCCATTGTGTGAAAGGCAGACCCACCAAAAGAGGGATGGGAGGCCGGAATCAAGAAAGACAACCTCAGGACCAGGGTCACACCCTGCTCTGATGAACCCACCCCCACGGATGGAGCCTCAATCAGGATCGGTGTGGACATGGCTATTGGCACAGAGGATGGAACGGAAGAGAAGGGGGGCTCTGTACCCCAGGCCGATGTGCCCGTCGCCTAATCTCCAGATTGAGGAAGGACCATTTCAGTGGGAACCGAAGACCAAAGGGACAAACTCAGAGCCAATGTGAGATGCACTGTATGCGCTGAGGTGATGGGTTCCAAGAAAGATGTTGGAGCAGAAGGCTTCGGAATGGAGGTGGTCGAAGGAAGAGTGTAAGATGAAGTCTGTGGATAAGGCAACCCAAGTCCTGCAGGTGGATGCGTCCTAGAAAGTGAGGGAATCCCCTGGCTAACAACAGCTGGTCTACAAGACGCACCACATCATGTTCAGAAAAGCACCTGGTGGATCTAGTGGATACTCCAGATGGAGAGTCAGGATGCTTGACGAAGGGGCTATACGCTTGGCCCAGAAATGGATCTATGGAGGGGGAGTATCAGATCCGTGCTGCAAGGTCTGCCAGCACTGAAGTCTCCAGTTTTGAAATGGGAAGTAATGGGGTCAAATCCAGTGAGGTCGGTACAACGCTCAATGCCGAAGTGGCACTTGAAGCTGAAATGGTCAGTTCCAAAATGGGAACTAATGATGTAGTCGGAGTGCCCTGAGCCGAAGTGGCCACAGGTGCCGAAGTTGAAATAGGAGTAATAAGGTCTATGATCTGTGCCAGAGGCAGGACTGGTGCCGGTATCGAAGGTTTTGAGATGGTCGGAGCCGAAGAGGCTGATTTATGCTCCGAAGATAACTTTGGGACCTTTGATTTCCCAGGCTTGCTCTCATCATCCAATGGTGAAGAAGGAACAGAGTGGGATCTCTTTTTGTCCTTAGAAGGAGGTGTTGAGACCTCCATCGCAGAAATGGCCTCAGAGGGGAAACTTGAGTAACCCTTTCAGAATTAATTTATTTTTGTGCTCATTAAGAGTGCGTTGACTGAAACTCTGACAAATGTCACATGAAGGTTGCACCGAAAGGCGGGACACTCCCAAACAGTAAACACAGTCATCATGAGAATCACTGTTAGGTAACTTGCCCTTACATGAAATACAATGCTTAAAACCTAAAGTACCCTTCTTATCCGACATCTTGATAGAGAAAAAAAACCACAGGCCAACTGTATAATCCAACTTTAATCAAAGTCAACTCCATTCAAAAAAGTCACAAATATAATAATACACTGGTATGATAGAAAAAAGAAAGGAAACACCTGAATAAAAGACAACTAATAGGTTAAACAATACCAACTATGATATTGAAGAAATACCACAAGGGTAAGGGAGGAAGGCCGTACCAACAATGGTACTTGAAAGTGTACCAACGGTAACTGCAGGTAGAGAGGAAAAACCAAGGTCAGACAGAAGAAAAAACAATGGAAGAACTAATCACTTAATAAAATATAAAGATATCCAAATTTTTTCACATAAATATCAAAAAAGTTTCACTTAGCTGAGAGCTCAGCTGAAACATGGCTTTACGGCTACATGGCAAACGAGATCTGAGGTAACAGGGAGAAGAGCATTCTGGGTAGAGACTTAGCTCAAGAGTTTTTTGGCTGGTGCGAGCTTGGTAAAAAGGCCGACTCGGTTCCGAGGGCTCGGAACCGAACCCATCAGTGATGAATGGAAAGAATAACAACATCAGATCACAGACTAAGCACTACAGCACAAATGATAGTTTATTGATAAAAAGCAGTTCTTAGAGGCGCAATAACTGTAATCGAGGAACATCAACCAACATTCCTGAAAAGTCGATATTCTTAAACTGATATACCACAGTCTTCACTATAATCATGCAAACAGTAAACATATAATAAATTATTACTAATATGTTCGGAAGGGGTGTTATCTGTCTGACAGGAAGCGGTGGAGACAGTTGCTTCAGGGAAGCCATAGAGATGCATCTTGCATGAGACGGGAAGAAAGTAATGAAAAGGTTTGGTCACTCTGGCTGTTTTTATACTTTTCTTCAAAAGAAATGAGTCTATAGGCATGCAGAATGATTGTGTAGGAGGGGTTTAGACCTTTGGGAAGAGGGAGGGATACTACATCCTTGGCAGGCTATAACCCATAGGCTACTGCAACAGTGAGAATGATGAACATGCATGTTTATATGTTACAAAACACACACAAGCTTTCGTATATTCTTTGATACAGTCCATACATCACAAAGGCTGTACCAAATCCCCATTAGAACTGATTAGTTTATATCAAAAAAGAACAGTGTGGAGAATGTTGGCCCCAAAAGAGGTACTTGACTTTGAAATTTTATCCTGCTTATGTATGGCAAGGCTATGCAGTGAAGCCCCTATAGCTATGAAAATGTCATCCACCAATACATTTATACAGTAAGCTGTTGAAGTAGCTAGTGATCTGGTAGACTGGATTTGTGTCTAGTCTGTAAAAGTATCTTGTTAATTACATATCAGTACAGAATGCATTTGGATAGCAATTGTTACAGTGTGATCTTTGTCACTTTCTTTTTCAGCATATTTGTTGCAAAGGACACAATCAAGTGCTGATCTTATCTAATGCCTTTAGTGTGAGCCAAGTAAAATCTGAATTGCCTGTGCACATTTAAACATAATTTTTGTTCCTCCCCTATTTAAATACTGGGGAAGAACACCATAAGTTTTATGGATTAGTTAAGGTTACATACAAGTACAACTCTGTCTATGTGAAAAATTATATAAGGAGGTCTGTAAGACAAGGTATGTAATTCAGAGACCCTCTTGGCTAAAGTGGTCAGTTCTTCCAGTACAAAATTGATATCACACAGATATGGTGGACCTTTGAACAGGTGCCTTATTAAGAAAGCCCCTCTCAGGAAAGCTTTGCAAACCCTTCGAGAAGCCACAGATGTATTACTGAAATGGAAAAAAGGATGAAGTAGCTTCAAGGTAAACTTTGACTGTTGAAAGGCTACAACCCTTATTGAAGACTTCCTTAAAAAATAAAGGAGAACTGCTGGGACTGGAGCCATTAAGGGTTCAAGTATTTGCCTGCAAGGCAGATTTGTTCCAGTTGCCTTTGTACAGATTTCTGATACATGGCTTCTGAGCAGCTATTAAAATTTGGATCACTGGCTTTTATGCTAGGTCCCTACCAAGGAACTGGAGAAACCATGTAATCAGTCTGAAGGCCTGAATGCCCAAGTGAGGCTTGCCAGATGGGCAAGATAGAAGTTCTGTATAAGAATCCATAAGAAGGGGTCTCTTTAGAGGAAGGCTATAAAAGTGGGAATCCAAACCTGATAGGGTCAAAGTGGGGCCATGAGGATGACTTTGGCCTTGCACAGCCTGTATTTCTGGATGAACTTCATCATGTCAGGCACTGGGGAAACAGCAGAGTGGGACAAGGATCGATGAGGGCATCCTTCGGTGTCAGACCACACTGAAGAACTAGTGAAGAAAATTTGAATTTGGTGTTGGAATGGGTGGCTTCACCTAGCAATGTAAAAGCACCCTTGCTGTAGACATATTTAGGGACCACTCATGAGGAATTAAAAAGTATCTTTTCAATTTAGGTGCAAGAATATTGACTTTTCCTGGGATATGCACTGTAATTAGAAAGCACTGAAACTTGACAGCCCATTACTATACAGTCATTGTTGCATGACAGAAGGGGGTAGGATCTGACTCCCCCTTATTTGTTGCTGTAGCAGTATTACAACTATGGTGTCAGGGTGTATGGGAATTGCACCCCAAGGACAAAGGTCCTGAAAGGTCTGCAGTGCTAGAAGGACCACCCTTTATCTTAAAGACATAGAAATGCAAATTTGCCTCCTGCTACATCCACATCCCTTGGGCCATCTTGCACCAGAGTGCTCCCCAGAGCAGATGCATCTGTGGTGACTGTGAAAGCTGGGACTGGAGGAAGAAATGAGTGCCTTGACATTAGGTTCTCTAGAGGAAGCCACCAATGCAAGTGACAGGGGCAAGGTCTTAAAAGTCATATTTGTTGAGACGAGGGATTGTGTAGTTAAGGACCATTATACTATTAATATCCAGTTCATAGTCTCTCATGTGTATCTTGCTACAGGTAACGTAAAGTGTTACAGCTATCAGATCTAGGGATCATAAAACCAGTGCTGCTAATGGTATCTGTTCCACTAGTAAATGCCTGACAACAGCTTATATTGGAGGATATCTTCCCTGGTGGCAGACTTACAATTTTCAGTTTGTTGTCCAGCTGACAGCCGATAAGCATCAAAGTCCTATTAAGAGACTCCTTTGAAGTGGCAGCTATGTGCCAGTTGCACTGACAGGAAAGACCTTCATCCCAAGAATCCTTAGATGAACTGCTACTGCTGCTTTGCACTTGGTAAACACACTGGAGTTGTGGTAGGACCCTATGGTATGGCTGTGAACTGGTTGACTGTCTCTCAAACAGAAGCAAAGGAAACTGCTGGATGTCTCTGCTATTTGTGTGCATAAACATACATCTTGGACATCTAGAACACAACCAGTCTTCCTCCTGCAAACATGGAAGGATGGACTGCACTCTGACCATCCAGATTTCTGTTTTTTTGTTGTTGTGCATGCGTGTGTGTGTGTGTGTGTGTGTGTGTGTGTGTGTGTGTGTATATGTGTGCATATTATATATATATATATATATATATATATGTAAACACTTTACATGCTTGAAATACTAAAATATAAAAATTTAGAATTTTGAGCCTGTAAAGTCGAATGGACGAAAATCGCGAACCCAGAAATATTGAATGCAGAATGTTGAACCCGCGGTATTGATAGCGAGTTAGGTAAGTGTATTTTTTTAGGGTTTTGGGGAGGGTTTGTGTGTGTTTGAGTCTGTTGGGATGTTTGAGTGTGGGTTAGGGTAGGTGTTGTGCAGTGTGAATGTGTTAGTGTTGGAAGTACTGGTGTTTGTGTGTATGTGATGTGTGTTTGTGTGTGGGGGTGTGTGGAATGTGCGGTGCTAGGTTGTGTGTGTTATGGAGTGTTGTGCGACCTCGGAGTTAGTATATATAGGTAGGGGGGTGTGGAGGTAGGTGTGTGTATGTGTTTGGTTTTGTGCCTGTGTGTTATGCTTGTTGTAGGGAGGTGTTGGGAGGTTTCTACGTTCATGTATGTATGTATTTTCTAGTGTGTGATCTGTGTTTTTCAGGATTTTGTGGATTCGCGATTTTGGGTGTCAGGTTTATGTATGTTCGGTGTTTAGGGTATTCGACTTCATGGTTTCATGATATTGCAGTATTTCGAGATCATGAAGTGAAATCATATATATATCTATATATATATATATATCTATATATCTATATATATATATATATATATATATATATATATATATATATATAGTTCCCCTTCAGAAGGTTGAACGGCTGAAATCTCGAAATGCATATGGTCGAGACCATATGCACAAAATTTCAGAAGCTCGATCTTCTGAAAGGGGATCGGCATACAGCGCAGAACGGGATATTTCCCTTTCTTCACTGTAGTGCAATCTCGGAGTTGGTATAATAAGTAGCCGGGGTGTGGGGGGTGCAGGGGGGCTGGCCCCCTGCAGAAACATTGTTTTGTTGTTTTTTTTGTTTGTTTCCCCTTTCAGAATGTTGAGCTTCTGAATTTCAAGCATATGGCTTCGACCATATGCATTTCAAGATTTCAGCCATTCGACCTTCTGAAGGGGAACCATATATATATATATATATATATATATGTGTGTGTGTGTGTGTGTGTGTATGTATACGTATATGTATACATACTCATATAGGAGTACAAGACTGCTTAAGAAAAGACGTTTCAAAAAATGGCAGAATTAGAGGGCACAGTATGCATTGAAAACCTGAAATGTTCTGCTGTACAAAAGAGACTGGAAAGAACAGACTATATTAATTTTATGAAAGCACAATTAAGCAACTGGATTAGTATTTCACAGCAGGAGTTTTTTTTACTGAAAGGGCACATTGTGTGTATGCTTAAATATGGCTATTAGAAAGCATCCAAGACCTGTAATAGTAAAGATGCAATCCCACCACCAGAAAGAGTTGATTCTGATAAAACTGTTGCAGAAGGGCAAAGTATTACAAGCTGGAGACAGTAGAGTGTTTGTGAAAAATGATTTACTCGCTGTACACCAGGCAGAAGAGGAGTAAATTTATTCCAGCAATCAGAAAATGTTAACAAGCAGGGGTGAGATTTAAGTTGCTGTATCTAGCTATCTTTAGAATATTTCTCCTGGAGGGTCAAAGTCATTTTTTGATGCACATCATGCTAAGGAGGAAATACAAAAGTTTGTCCAGCAAAACGTGAGCTATCAAACAGAAGGGGATTCTGCTTCCTATTCTTCTGGTAATAGAGCTCATAGACATACTATGCCAGTGTAACCTTTTCCAATGTTCCAAAGGAAAATGCTCGAGAGACAGAAAAAAAGCACAGGAGTTGATTAACGAACCAGGAGCAAGCTGGAAATGAACCAGAGACTGAAGCTGGGAGATGGAAAGAAAGCCAGCAACTCGAAAATTAATAAATGTGGGATTACAAGGCATCAATCACATTTGTGAAATATGGTAGAACAAGGCAACCTAGAAATATTGGACTTTTTTATTTTGTTAAACTTGTAAGAGACTCCAAAGCATATGGCCTACTTCATGCTATTAATGTCTGGAAGAAAATTAAGAAGAGGGGAAGAGGAAGGAAATAAGTAACTAAGTATAAACACTTTTTATAAAACATAACATACTGCATGTTATAAAGTAGACCTTTTTCAGTTATTTTTTGTGTGAAATAGGGATACTAAAGTAAACAGATGCCCTTTTTCCCCTTCTTTCTTTTTTCTTGTTCAGTTTTAGAAAATGTAGGCACTGCAATGTAAAAACAGAAGAAAGTCTGGACAAAAGAGCATTATACAAGTAAAAGTGATATGCATTTTCTTACTTCTTCATAGTGGAATGACTGGATTAAGGCCCTTAGCTTGATCTAGCAAGTTTTAATAAGCAAGTAAATAAAAGAACATTGAATGTAATAAAAGGTTTTCCTTTAGCAAATAAAGGCTCACAGTACAATAGGAGAAGCTTGTAGCTGAAACCAACTGTGTATCTGGTTCTCATGTTTCTATGGAGACATACTGACAAGGACAATAAAAACAGAATGCTTTCTTCTTTCAATGGCAGCAGAAATTTTTTTTCTGAAAGCATTCAAGTTGTCTACATCTGGGAGAGAGATAAAAACAGACAGCACTTGGTATAAGTAGAAGCACAGGCTGTACCATGTGTCTTAGCATGGATAAATAAAATGTATGTACTCACCATAACTATGCATCTCTGCTGTCCATTTTCATTCTTCCTCAATGAATGGGTATTGGATCTGACACAGCCACTTTTCTTCTAGACTCTGGGTCTGACTCTCGAGCATCTCCTTTACCCATAATGACCCTTACTACTGTATTACCTTAGATCGAGTTTGCTGTTACTGTAAACTAATCATGCATACAGATTATAACAAGAAAAAGAACAGCATAGGGGGTAAAAGAGGAACAGTGGTTCAAAAAAAATATATATCAGGTCACTCCCAAAGAAAAGGAGAGGGTGTTGGATGGTGAAAATTGAGGAACAATGAAAATGGACAACACAGATGCATAGTTATGGTAGGTACATAACGTTTATATCTGAT
The DNA here is from genome assembly GCF_019279795.1 of Protopterus annectens. Classification (NCBI taxonomy): domain Eukaryota; kingdom Metazoa; phylum Chordata; order Ceratodontiformes; family Protopteridae; genus Protopterus; species Protopterus annectens. The sequence continues at coordinate 485,493,074 of NC_056746.1, read as the reverse complement.
GTTATTTTCATTCATTCCTGAATGAATGGGACATAGTCCCCAGCTATGATAACCTGCAGAACCAAAAGCAGCCCCTTTTCTGGAGATGATGCCCAACTTGCAATAAGAAATGAGTATAAGCACTGCACTAAGTGTTTGGAGTACAAATAGCATCAATGGAAGCTCTGGCCTAGAAAGCAGCAGATCTGGCCATAGATCTAGTACAGTGAGTTTTTGGAAGTCTTCTCAAAGGTAAACCTTTCAAAGAGTAAACATAAGAAATACAATCTGATTTTACTGTTTTTCCCAATTTGCGAAGGATATCTCTCAGTGACTCCCCCTGAGGGGTAGTTAGAGCAAAAAACCTACTGGACTTGAGGGGCGAGGCAAGGAGACCACTCATGAGGCATCCGAATGGTTCTGCTGAGCCTGTCTGCTAGAATGTTGGATTTTCCTGGTGTGTGCATTGCTACTGGAAAGCGGTTGTAAGAGATTGCCCATTGTCAAACTCTCATTTCTTCTTGGCAAAGGGAGTAGGACCTGGTCCCCCTCCATTTGTTGATGTACCACACTACTGACATATTGTCTGTCTGGATAGCAATTGTCCCTAGATGAACAGAGTTCTGAAAGGCCTGCAACGCTATAAGGACTGCTTCCATCTCTCAGACATTTATATGCAGATTGGTCTCTTCTGTGGACCATGTGCCTTGAACAGTCTGTAACAAGAAATGTCCCCAACCCAACTGGGAGGCATCCATGGTTAAGAGTGACCTTTGGGAGAAGAAGGACAAAGGACGTCCCTGACAAATGTCATTGGACTGGATCCACCAAAGTAGGGAATCCCTGCAAACCCAAGAAAGGTTTATAGGATGATTCAATGGTTGTTGAAGAATCAACCCTTGTACTACCATAATCCACTGCAGAATTTGCAACTGAAGGTGAGCAGTGGGTTTCAAAGTAATTGCTGCAATCACAGAAACTAAGGCCTGAAGTACCAGTTTTACCGGAGAAGGATGTGATAAGATCTGACTGACATACAGTCTCAAAGTATGAATTCTGTTTTGTGGTAGAAAGGACAACTGATAGTTTCCAGGTGAGTTCCTATGAACTGGCTGAAAATGAGACTTGGGGAAATTGAATATGATCCCCCCAGGGACTGACACAGGAGGAGTTAGTAATCCCTGGTTTCCTTGAGTAGATGCTTGGTTGGAGCAGTAAGGAGCCAGTTGTCCAAATAAGGAAACACTCTGAATCTACACAGTCTGAGATGAGCTGCTACCACTGCCATACACTTGGTGAACACCCTGGGGACTGTGGTGAGACCAAAGGGCAGGGTTCTGAACTGGTAGTGACTGGCCCCCAGTTGAAAGCACAAGTATCTCTGAGAACATCTGTTCATTTTGATGTGATAGTACATACCTTACAGGTCTATGGGCACATCCAGTCATCCTGCCATAGAAGAGGGAGAGTGGAATGAACCGTGACCATCCTGAACTTGGAGTTCTTTACCAAAATGTATTCAAATGACTGGGATCCAGAATTGGTCTCTGGTCCCCTGTTTTAATTGACAGTAAAAAGAACCTTGAGTAAACTCTGGATCCTCTTTGATCTGGTGGGACCTCTTAGATGACTCTTTTGTCCAGTAGCTTTTGAATTTCTAGGGCTGCTGACTCCCACTGATTGGCTGATACATCCAGTAGACATTTTATTGAACTGGTGGAATTTGAAAAAGAGAATTTAATAACCTCTGGATATGATCCTTTGCACCCAAGAATCTTTTGTGATGGCTGTCCAGGCATCTGGGTGCAAATATAAGCAACCCCCCTTGACTGCCTCTAGATAAGAACAGTCAGGCAACCCTTCAGGAGCACTGAAAGGGCATATCCTAAAAGGAATCTTTGAACCCTTGGTTTTGTGGACCCCCTCTGCAGCGAGGAAGGCATCTTCTGTTAATATTTCCACCTCTGCCTCTGGGATAAATTTCCCTTTGTGAATCCTGTAAAGGACCTTGGGATTTTCAGAACCACATCTTTTTCCCACCACAGATTCCTGGAAAAGGATCTTTGCAATGTAGAAAAATGGATTCCCACAACCGATAAGGTCTTTCCATTTTCTTCACTCTAGGAAAGTGCATCTTTAACAGTAGGCCCAAACAAAGAAGATTCATCAAAAGGAGCACTGATGAAAGAAGACTTGAAAGGTTCCGTAAAATCACACAAAACAACTGAACAGGAAAGCGAGTGCACAACAGCAACACCACCAGAATATCTCAACACGCAGACAAGGAAGAACGGAGGCTGCTCTGCGATTCCAACACTTTATTCACAAAATTTCCAACACATTAAGCGCTTTCATCCACAAGTATTTTGGACTTCCTCAGAATATTAACCACATTTAATCCTTCCCCTTAAATACTTAAAAAGGCGCCAAAAAACACATAGAATGATTGCTAAATTAGCATTTTCATCAATTATGTCCATAAAATAAGTTATAAAACTATAAATATTATAACATTAAAAAGTAAAAAAATATATAAAAGTACAAAATTAGTAATGTTGAAGTATACATGTATAATACATAATTAATATAATAACTAGTGATATATATCTCTAATACATCTCATCTAGAGCTATTCTATTCACTTAAAGAATGCTTAATTGATACATTTGCTTTTAATTTGTGTGGCTGAAACAATCATTCAACTTGATAATAAGACAGGTTTAATAGTAATATATATTTATTTAATATTGAATTTATTAACGCTCTTCACATAACCATACAGAAACACGCGTTTTCGTCCCTCTCCACCAGGACTTCATCAGACAACTACCTATTAAAACCTTTCCATTTTTATACTTTAATTAATGACAAATTTTCCAATAAAATCATCCCTGCAATTAAAAATAAAATTCAAATACACCAATCCTGTTTGACCATTCATGAATATTTAACAGAACTAATACATATTCATATATCAAGACTTCTAAAATCATTCAAAGACTCTTGTGAAACAGCTCCATCTAGTGTGCAAATCCTGCTATACCATACCCAATTTTCATATATACACTTACAAGAATAATGACAATTATAAAAATTAATTGACCCATTTATAACTTAATATGACAATCTAAATAAATATTATTAAATTACTTATAAATAAATAAATACATTTTATATAATTTATACATATTTTATAATAAACATATTAATATATTTAAAATATGTTTAAAATGTTAAAATATCAAATTAAAATGTTGTTGTTGTTACCAAGATCATTCATGTTGAAACTTCATTCATTTTTTCATACTTTGTTAGCCTTTAGCTTTAATAATGGTTTCACAGAAACCATATCATTAAGACCGGACAGGATTGGTGTATTTGAATTTTATTTTTAATTGCAGGGATGATTTTATTGGAAAATTTGTCATTAATTAAAGTATAAAAATGGAAAGGTTTTAATAGGTAGTTGTCTGATGAAGTCCTGGTGGAGAGGGACGAAAACGCGTGTTTCTGTATGGTTATGTGAAGAGCGTTAATAAATTCAATATAAAATCTTTTTTGGCACTCTTTCTGCGACTCCAGTAGCATTTTGGTGTATTTATAGTCGTTGGTGTGCTACCTTCCATCGTTTTTGGTGATATATTTATTTAAACCAGATGCATTAGCTGCATCAGTAAACATTTGCCAGAACACTTCCCTTTAACTTAGTAATACCTTCCTATTACCCCCTCGTGGACCTATTTCTACCTGTTCAATACTGGCAAATTTAAATACATGTGTCCCTCCACAATAGGCAATGTGTCTATAAAGGGCATTATTGTTGTCTTTTTTCCTTATATCATATATATGATCGTATATTCACTTTCTAAAACATCTCTGTTTTCCCGATGTAAAACCCTGGACAATTCATGCATTTCGCCATGTATATGATGTATTTTGTGTTGCAGCTGCCATTCATAAAATACACTCTGGTTCTGTTTACATTTCCCAGGTCTACACTGTTTTGTTACCATATGTAACTGCACTGTCCAGTTTCCACATTTTGTAGTATGTTTATTTTGTTTATTATTCTCACTCCATTTGTTAGGATTTTCAAACATCTTCTTCAAATTATGTGCCATCTTATAAACGACTACTGGTCACTTCCCCACTATTTTTCTCAACTTATTGTCTACTGTTAATATGTTCCAGTTCATATTTAATATCCTTTGGACTGAGGGTACTTGTGGGTTATATTCCAATGCACATGCCCTCTTATACTGATTACCTTCTCCAGAACCATCCCTAGTACTGGTAGGCATTCCCTTCCCTAAGATTGGTTAGTACTTACTATCCCATTCACTCATTGCAAACCATTTAACATCATCTAACATGGACACAGGATATCCACTCTCCCTAAAGAATGCCCATATGGTATTCATTTCTTTTACCATGTCCTCATAAGTGGAGGTTATTCTAGGTGCTCTTATACACTGTCCTTTATAAATATTTCTCATCATCTTCCTTGGATGGTAACTATTGTAATCTAAGTAGTCATTGGAGAAGGTATTTTTCTTATATATCTGGGATTTAAATCCTGTAGATGTACTGGATATATATGTGCCCAAAGCAGCTATCCCTTCTGTCACAATGTTATAAGTGAACTTCAAAAAACCACAAGTTCCATTCAAAAATGTAATGAACTCTTCGAGAAGTTCTTTAGGTCCTTCCCATAGCACAAAAATATCATCCAGGAACCTAGAATAGTATCTCACATACTTATGGCATGGGCTGCTGAAAAAATGGGTGTTTTCCCAATCTAACATAACCAAATTAGCAAATATGGGGGCACATGCCGCCCCAACAGCTACTCCATTTGTCTGCCTGTAGTGTTCACCTTCAAAATAAGTGGCCTGTAGTGTTCACCTTTGAAATAAATGGAATTATATTCTAACACTAAGGTCATAAGTTCTATAACCAGACTTATCTGGTCCCAATTGAGGCCTGAATAGTTCCTCATGCTGTTGCAAAAGGCTTCCAAACCTTCTTCTTTCAGGATACTGGAGAATAAATCAATTAAGTCTATAGTAATATATATATTAGATCTTCTTTCCATAGCTCAGGTGTGAGATTCCCTAAAAATACCCTTGAGTCCTTCACTAAATGGGGTACCTTAACGTATATATGCTTCAACCATGTATCTATAACCTTGCCTATATTAAAGGATTTGGATGCACTACCAGATACAATCGGCCAGAGGGAGGATCTACAATACTTTTGTGTATTTTAGGTATTCCTATAATAGTTGCCAAAACAGGAAATTCCACATTCATAAACTTAAATAAGTCCTCACTTATTCTACCATCCAAAAGGAATTCTTCTAAGTACATATCAATTCTTCTATGTCCTATATTGATTTCATTTACATAAACCATTTCATAATTTCCTGAGTCGTGTAGTATTTTGTACATTTTAGATATATAGTCGATTTTGTCAAACAAAATAACACCCCCTCCCTTATCCGGCTTCATTACTCTTATGCTGGGTTCCTTAGTGTATAATTCTAACACTTTGACTTCATCTTCTGTCAAATTGGTATATGCATTCCTTGTTGGTCTATTCTTTCTCAACTTATACATTTCCCTGGTGACTACTTTCTCATACATAACAGTATTTGGATGGGAGGGAGGTATAAATGCACTGTTTTTCTTTAACTCAACGTTCTCTGTTGTTTCTTTGTTATTAGATCTGTTACGGAACATTAAGGCCAAATTAATTTTCATAAGAAAAAGCTTTAATTCTGTTACACAATCTACTACTCTAAGTGAATGTCTAGGAATTAATTTCATACTTTTCGAAAATAAACTAAAATGGTGTTCATTTATTTCCATGCTTGTATAATTGTAAATCTTGAAATTATCTAGACAATAAATAATATCATCCTTACAGTCAATAGTGGGGTGGGTTTTGAAACTACCAGTTGATGTGTTCCCCCTGTCCTGTTTTTTGTTCCATCTCTGTCTCCAAGGTGGTATATTGTGTTTCCATCTGTGATTCAATTCTTTCCCCGTACCCTTTTTGTAACCCTGGTCCCTGTAAAAATGTGAGTAACTGGTGTTATTGTGTCCTTGAATACTGTCATAACCTTTTGCACCTTCCCTTTCAATCCATCTATTTTCTTTAGTTTCTCTAACCATTCTTTCCTTCCAGGGATACGCTCCTTTACTATTATATTGTTCCATATCACTCCTTAATTTCCTACATTTCTTAGAAAAGGCCTTTTCAGCCTTGCTTTCAGCAACATTAAATTGTTTAAAATACAGTTTTTCCCATTGTTTAAAAATGAGATCATTAGTTATACTGTTGTTTAACTTCTCTATTTCATTCATCAACATGCATATCCTCTCATCATTCTTTTTAATAAGCAATTTCATATATATACTTCCAAATTCATTGAATAATGCTGTAAACTCATTTTGAACATCATCACTCAAAACAATACCCATAGGCGCCTTAAAAAATCTTAAGCCCATAGGCACAATATTGCATGTTAAACATTTATTAAAATAAGCATTGTAAATTTGTAAACCTTTAACAATAGATAACTTTTTACCAAATAAATATATTAGCTCTTTTATAGTCCCATTTGTAGGTACATAGTTTGCATCAACCCCATTTCTCGGTTGACCTTCAGACTGTAACAAATTTGTACCCTTTGTCTTTTTTAAAAAACTTCTCCAATTTTTTCATATAATTATGTCCTTCAACATTGCTATTGATATTGGTATTGGTGTTGGTGTTTATACCAAGACCTGAACTATGTGTTACAGTACCTTCGTTCATAGTGTTGGTATTATGAGCTGCTGCTGCATAGGTATTCTCCACCATGTTCTTCTTTGGTTTGGCTCCTATTCGTCGATATTCCTCCTCAAAATTAGCAAAGGAGAAGTCAAAGGTGAAATCCTTATCAAAATCACACAAACACATCTAAGCATGCCTTCTGATGGTTATGCCTGAACCTGCAGCCCGTGAGGCACCTCCAGTCTGAGATGGACTGGATGGTGGCCAGTTGCAAGGGCAAAAAAAGTACAGCTGTGTAAAATCTTACCATAACAGCAGGTGTCCTTGGCTTCACTGCTGCAGTATTCCTTATGTATGGGATTCCCTGCTGTGGAAGCCAGTATACCAAAGCCTACTGTTGCTTTAAGGTATGCCTAATGTCACCTATATGCTCCTCAAGTAGTATAGGGCATAAAGGTGACATTCAGGTGTACCATTCTCAGACCTTATTGCCCCATTAGGAACACCAGTCAAGGAAACCCAATGGGTAACCTGTACATCCAGGAAGGAAAAGGACTTGGGGGAAGGAGGAAGGGAGTGAATACTGTAGCAGTGAAGGCAAGGGCATCTACTGTTTTGGTAAGATTTTACACAACTGTACTATGTTCTTTACCATTCACTGCTGCAGTATTCCATATATATCGGTGAGTGCCCAAGCTCTGGAAGAAACTTGGAGGAATGAGCAGTAGAGCACTCTAAGAAACCATGAAGAATGGCCCTAGCTCTAAAAACACCATCCAACTTGTAGTGCTTAGTAAATGTATATACAGAAATCCAGGTAGCTGCTTCAAGAACAGAATTAGTATCCAACCCCATGAAAAAAGCACCAGAAGAAGCCACAATGAGCCTTTACAAAAAAAGGAAGGCTCTTGCCATGAAAACAGTAACAAAAAGAAATAGCCTTTGAAATCCAAGAAGAAATAGTTTTGCTTGGATACAGCTAATTCTAAAGACCTAGGATGAAAAGAAACAAACACCTGATCAGATTTTCTAATAGCCTTAGTCTTATACAAATAAAATCTGAGTTGTCTATGTACGTCCAAAGTATGCAGAACCCTCTCACTATTGCACTGTCTAGAGGGGAAAACATAGGCAAATGAATACACCGATTAAGTGACAACTCATTAACCACCTTAGGCATAAAAGAAGGATTAGAATGCAAGGACACCACGTCCTTATGAAATATCAAAAAAGGAGGACATGCCACAAGGGCTTGCAACTTAGACACCCATCTTGCAGAAGTAAGAGCTAACAAAAGAAATTTCTTCCAAGAACAATGTTGGAAGGCAGCTAAAGCAGCAGGCTCAAAAGAAGCCTGAGTCAACTTCTCCAAAACAAAATTAAGAGCCTAGGGAGGAGGAACAGGCTTCCTTGGAGGTCTAACGTGAAGGACGCATTTAAGGAATTGTTTAGCCTCAAATCTAGAAGCTAAAGGAGGAGATAAAGGCAGACAAGCAGAGATCATTTATAAGTGGGCCTTAACAGAATAATAGGCCAAACCAGCATTGGGCAACTCACACAAATAAGACAGAACCAAAAGAACATCCACTGTAAGTGGGTCCAGGTTACAAGAGAGATACAAAATAGGAATCCTCTTCCATTTGGATAAGCAGAATTTCCTAGTAGTAAGCTTCCTGGCCTCCTGCACGACCTTCAGCATGTCCTCAGAAAAAAGGTATCTATGAGGAATCAAAATCCTATCACCCACAGTGTCAGCTGAAGCGTGGACAGGTGTGGATGGATGAGAGATCCCTTGTCTTGTGTGAGTCGATCCATCCTGTGAGGTAACTTGTGATTATTGCCCTTGGCTAGATGGAGAAGTGGAGGGAACAAGAGATGTCACGGCCAAAAGGGAGTCACCAACAAGATTTTGGGAGCATCCTGTTGAATCTTGAACAAGACTTTTGAGATGAGAGGGAAAGGAGGAAATGCATAGAGAAACATCCCCTTAGAAGAAAAAGAGGTGTCCACCTTCCACACCTGAGGACCTAAGACTCTGGCACAAAATAGAGGAAGTTGTCTGTTCAGAGGGGAGGCAAACAGATCTACTTGTGGAGTACCCCACTGGTGCACAATGTCCAGAAACACGTCCCTTTGAAGCATCCATTGGTGGGATTGAGTAAAGGACCTGCTCAGACTGTCTGCCACAATATTTTGACCTGAAGGGATATAAACTGCCTGACAAGTCACTTGATACTTAGCAGCAAGATCTCAAATCTGGAGTGCCATCCAGCAAAGAAGGTAACATCTTGCTCCTCCCTGTATGTTTACATACCACATCACTGTGGTATCGTCTGTGAATACCTTCAGAGGCCCTGGAAAGAAAAGAGAATGAAAAGCCTGAAGAGCCAGCAAAAGAGCTCTCATCCCTTTGACATTGATTTGCTTCTTCTGCTCAAGAGGTGACCACACCGCCTGTACCTTTAGTAAGCCAAAAGCTGCTCCTCATCCCATGTTTTAAGCATCTGTGAACAATTCCTGAAAGGGAAGAGAGGGACGAATAGGGAGCCCTGGATTTAGAGAACTGCTGAATCCACTAGTGAAGTTCCTTCTTGAGACAAGGAAGAAGAGGAACTATAAAGTCTAGACAATATGCATGTTGAAGACACACTGACTTCAGAAACCACTGAAACTTTCTCATGTGAAGTTTGGCCAGATGGAGCATTGGAATGCATGCCATAACACCCAGAGCTCTCAAAAACTCCCTGGCTGTAACACAGGCCACAAGAAGAAGACTTTGAAAGAATGAAATGAGAGTTAAGGCCTTTAGAGGAGGAAGGGATGCTAGCACAGGCACCGTCCGAATCCTGCAACCCAGAAAGACATGATCCTGAAGAGTCAGAGAGGACTTTTTGAAGTTTACTGTGACCCCCAGAATCTGAAGGGAAATGGTAAAATGAAGATTTTGCAGCAGGATGGCTGGAGAAGAAGCTTAAATCAGCAGATCACCCAAGTAAGGAAATATCTGGATCCCTTGAAGCCTACAAAAAACAATCACAGGAGCGAGGCATTTTCTGAATACTCTTGGGGTAGTAGAAAGGCCAAAGGGCACAGTAGAGAGCTGAAAATGTAAAGAAGCAACAGAGAAATGCAAAACCTTCCTGAAAAGATGATAGATTGGAATATGGAGATAGGCATCCCTGAGATCCAGAGACACAATATAGGCCAGGGGACAAGAGAGGAAACAGGGACAACATGTGAAAGGGGGGCACCTTCAGAAAAGTGATTAGATGATTGAGGTTTAGAATTGGTCCTTCAAGTACCCTCTTTTCTGGGTACTACAAACATTCTTGAATAAACCCCCTTCCCCCTTTGGGACACAGGCACCTCTTGAATAGTACTCTGAGTCAGAAGAACCTCTGGGGAAAAATGTAGTTCTTAATGAGGAGGTTGAGGAATGCCCATAAAAAAGGGGAAGGATTTCCACACCATGAAGTACCGCTGGAGAATAATGGATAGAACCCAAGAATCCTGAGTAATCTGAAGCCAAACAAGAAGAGAAAGGTGATGAGAAAGAGGAATGTGACTGGGAAGAGATGGCTAGTCATAAAGCACCTGATTTAACAGGAAAAGAAGGCTTCTGAATCCCTGAAGTCTGAGTGGCCTTAGCAAGCGTCACCTGCTTGCCAGTCTTTTTACCATTAGTAAAAAGGCAAGATTGGTTGTGAAAAAAGGCTGGCTTATTGGGGTAGTTTCTCTGAAATTTAGGTACAAGAGAAACAAAAAAGAAGTTATGTACTCACCATAATGTTCCATGTTTGTTGTCCTTGATCTCGCTTTCCTTCTTGTTGGTTGGTTGGTTCCGGCAGTATTCTAAAGCTCGAGATCTTCCACTGGCTCGAGGTTAGACCCTATCCCATCATGCCTAGCGCTAGTTACCCAGATCTCATTTGTGATAACTCATAACACTAGACCACAATATGCAGATATATAAACTATAGGCATACATAAAAAAAATATATGTGTATATACATACGTATATAAGAAAACCATTAAGCCATAAGTAGAAAACTCTTAAGTTTATCCAACTCATAAGGCAGGAAGGGAATCAAGACCTATATAGCCAAAGATGGATAATTCCTCTCAATCCTCCAGGAGGGGGATGGAAGGTGGGATGCAAGAAGGAAGGTGGATCAAGGACAACAAACATGGAATGTTATGGTGAGTACATAACTTCTTTATGTTACGTTGCCCCTATCTCGCCTTGCTTCTTGTTGGTTGGGACCATGTCCCCAGCACCTTCTTCTTGGGTGGCTCAATGGAATAGACTCTTTAGGACCATGAAACCAAAGGATGCCCTGTTCCGGGAGGCCACATCTACTCTGTAATGAGTGATGAAGGTATGGGGGTCAACCCACGTAGCTGCCACACAAATTGAGTCTAAAGCAGTCTGGCCTGAAAGGCAGTAGAGGTAGACAAGGCCCTGGTTGAGTGTCCTCGAATTTTTCCTGGCAGTTGCTTGTTCTGTGAGTTATGGACGTAAGTAATGGTGTCTGAAATCCATTTTGATAGTTACTTTTGAGACTGAAGTTCCCTTTTTGTTTTCTGCAACAGATTCAAACAATTGGTTAGACTGTCTGAATTCCTTTATCCTAAGAAAGTAAAAACATAATTGTCTATGAACATCCATTTGGTGGAGTTTATACTCTGCCTTGTTGCCATGGTTCGGAAAGAACACAGGTAGTTCTACTGATTGATTCAGATTAAACTCTGAGCAGACTTTTGGTAGAAAGGAGGGGTTGGTTCTGAAAGCAACCCTATCTTTGTGAAAAATTAAATAAGGGGGACGAATGTAAAGAGCTTGTAATTCTGATACCCTCCTAGCTGGGGTAATGGCGATCAAGAAAATCGTTTTCCAAGTCAAAAATTTTAGAGAACAAGAACTAGTTGGTTCGAATGGAGGAAGAATCAAGGCAGCTAGGACTAAATTTAGATCCCAAGGAGGATGTGGTTCTCTTATAGGGGTCTCAAAAGGATAGTACCCCTCAGAAAAGCTTTGCATAGTCTATGGGACATAACATTGGAACCCATTTCTCCCACATGAAGGTTGGAAATAGCAGCCAATTGAACTTGGATAGTTGCTGCTGCTCCTTGGTTAAAAGTTTCGGTGAGGAATTCTAGGATCTTTGAAGTGGGTGCAGTAAAAGGATCAATATTATTTTTGTCTGCCCAACAAGAGAACCGTCTCCATTTGCGAGTATACAGTTTTCTCTCAGAGGATTTGTGAGAGGAAATTAGAATATGTTGTACTACTAGGGAGATGTCAGGAAGCCTGGCTAAGCTGGAAAGGGGAGGAACCAAGCTGTCAGCTTGAGGGTCTGTAAGGAAGGATGGAGTGTGCCTGACTGATGCATCAGCAGATCCGGAACTGGATCCAGAATCCAAGGCTCCTCCTGAAGATGGAGCCATAGAAATGGGAACCAGATTTGACGAGGCCAGTAGGGGGGCAATGAGAATTAGCTTGCAACCCACCGATTTTGCTTTCTGAAGAACCTTAGGAATCAGAGGGAATAGGGGAAAGGCATACAGAAGTCCCGGGGGCCAACAGTGAACAAGTGCATCCCTGGGTGATTGTCCTGCTGGGGGGACTAGGGCAAAATAGCTGCTGCATTTGGCATTGATGGATGTGGCAAAAAGATTGCAGCAAGGCAAGCCCCATTTGCAAAAAAAAGAAGTTATGTACTCACCATAACATTCCATCTGAGTAGTTCTATTTCATTTGTCTTCAACCTGTGGGATACCGGATCCATATCGGATCCGAGCTGGCAACTTTATTAGCATCTGCTCTGAGCTCCAAGCTCCTCCCCTTACCCATAATACACCTCCACTACCTTCCAACCCCCAGATCGAGTTTGCTGAACCTTATACTGATAACCCAACCTGAAAAAATACTTTTGACCTATAACTGCAGCCCGTAGGCTGTTCAGATGCCAAGGTCTGGGGAAGTAGAACTACTCAGATGGAACGTTATGGTGAGTACATAACTTCATTATCTGAAGTAGTTTACTTCATTTGGTCTTCAACCTGTGGGACAGAGTCCCCAGCTTCTAAACTCCTGGGAGGCCCTCATGGAAGGATATTCTGGAGCATCGTGGAACCAAAAGATGCTCTCCTTCTGGAAGTGAAATCCAATTTTGTAATGAGAAATAAATGTATGAGATGAGGAACAAGTAGCTGCAGAACAAATATCCAAAAAAGCTCTCTACAAAAAGACCGCAGACGTAGCCATCGATCTAGTGGAATGAGCTCTCACCTGACTTGGAGAAGACATGCTTCTGTCCTTACAGACCTGAAGGATGCATGAAGAAATCCATCTAGCAAAAGTGACCTTGGATATAGGTTTCCCCAAAAAGGGATTATAGAAGGATACAAGCAATTGATCAGATTTACGGAAATGTTTTGTCCTATGTAAATAGAATCATAGCTGTCTATGAACATCCAGCAGGTGGAGTTTGTATTCCATCTTGTTAGTAAAATTAGGGAAAAAAAACACAGGCAAATTGATGGACTGATTGATATTAACTGGTGATGCCACCTTAGGAAGAAAAGATGGATTGGTCCAAAGGGAAACCCTATCTTTGTAAAAATCATGTAAGGAACTTTGGTGGACAAGGCCTGCAGTTCTGAAACCCTTTTGGCAGAGCTAATAGCCACCAGAAAAGCTGATTTCCAAGATAAATATTTCAGATCTGCTGTTGCAGCAGGTTCAAAAGGCGGAGGGACCAAAGCTTGAAGAACCATAGTAAGGTCCCATGAGGGAACAGGATCCTTGACCGGGGGCATAACAAAAAGGTGGCTTTAATAAAGCCTTTACACAGTCTAGAGGAGGCTAGAGAGGCAGAATTCTCACCCAAGTGAAAATGAAAAATGGCAGCCAATTGAACCTTGACAGTAGAAGAACTAGCTCCATATTGAAAAATATCAGCTAGAAAATCAAGAATGGTGGAAATAGGAGCCGTGAAGAGGTCTAAACTCCTTTGAGAGGCCCAAAGGGAAAAACATTTCCTCTTGCTGCAATAAACCTTCCTGGTCGAAGAAGTATGAGCAGCCACCAAAATAGACCTAACTGAGGGGGATAAATCCAGGAGTCTTAGCAATCACAGGAACTGGAGCAGCCAAGCTATGAGCTTCAAACTGGCCAGATTCGGATGAAGAACACCCAAAGGGTGCAAAATCAGAACCTGAATGGGATCCAAGATCCAAGGCAGAGCTAGAAGGTGAGACTAAAAGAAGGGAAGCCATACCTGGCAAGGCCAAAACGGGGCAATGAGGATCACTTTGCTCCCCAGTCGATGAGCTTTCTGTAGGAACCCTGAAATAAGAGGTACTGGAGGGTAAGCATACAGAAGACCGGGAGGCCAAGCATGAACTAGAGCCTCTCTAGGGGACGCGAAAAACTTGCTGCACTTTGCGTTGGAAGGAGATGCGAAGAGATTGCAGCAAGGTTGGCTCCACTCGCGGAAGATCTGTTTTGCTACTGAAAGATTCAGAGACCACTCGTATGGCATCTGAATAGTCTGACAGCCTGTCCACTAGGATGTTGGACCATCCCATAATGTAACAACCGGTGGAGATCACCCATTCCCACACTCTCGTGGCCTTGTGACAAAGGGGGTAAGATCTGGTCCCTCCCTCTTTGTTGATATACCAGACTAATGACATGTTGTCTGACTGAACTGCAATTGTTCCCAGTGGGAGAAAGGCATGAAGGGCCTGCAATGCTAGGAGGACTGCCCTCATCTCTAGGCCACTGATGTGCAAGCTGGTCTCTACAGGGGACCGCAGGCCTTGGACTGTCCTGCCCGAACAATGCCCCCCCACCTGAGTTGGGAGGCATCCGTGGTCACTGTAGCTTGGGCCAGGGCTGGAAGAAAGGATCGTCCCTCCAAAATGTCCGAAGAATATATCCACCATATGAGGGATGACCAACAGACTCAACTGAGTCAAATTGGATATGCCAATGGCAGTTCCAACAGGGACCACTGTACAGCTAGAGTCCACTGCAGAATTCTCATGTGCAACTGGGCACACGGGAGAAGTGGTAATGGTCGCCACCATCGAGCCTAAGGCCCTCAACACCGATTCCGCAGTTGGGAGATGAGAGTGATAGATCAGGGATACATGCATTCTCAGGTTTTGCACTCTCTCTGAAGTCAGGAAGATTTTGCACTGTAAAGTATCTATCCTGGCGTCAATGGAGTCTATCACCTGTACAGGATCTAGGAGTGATTTGGATGCATTGATTGTGATCCCCAAATGCAGGGCAAGGATCAGGAAATAATCCCTGGTATAGGAGAGTAGACGCCTGGTGGGAGCAGTGAGGAGCCAATCACCCTGGTACAGATAGACCTGAATCCCCTGAAGCCTCAGGTGAGCCGCTACCACCGCCATCACTTTGGTGAACACCCTGCAGGCTGTATTCGACCAAAGGGTAGGGCTCGAAATTAGTAATGACTGACTCCTAGCTGGAAGCGGAGGAACCACCTGGAGCTTCTGTGCATCTTTGTTTGATTGTAAGCATCCTGGAGGTCTAACGAGCACATCCAGTCGCTCTCTTGCAAGTACAGCATGATGGACTGTAGTGTGACCATCCAGAACTTCTCTTTGGCAACTGATAGGTTCAGGGTAGAAAGGTCCAGAATGGGCCTTAAGTCCCCTATTTTCTTTGGCACCAAAAAGAACCTGGAGTAGAAGCCCGATCCGGACTGATCTGGGGGGGACTGTTTCGATGGCTTGTTTTTCTAGCAGCTTGGAAATTTCCTATGCTGTTGCCTCCCTTTGCGTGGGTGGTACATCTAGGAGGTGTTTGGGATATTTGGGGGGGACCCACAAAGGGGACAGAGAATCCTCTGGATATGATCTGAAGCACCCAGCGGTCTGATGTTATGGACTCCCATACCGCTAGGTGCAAGGACAATCATCACCGACTGCCTCCAGAGTAGAGCAGTTGGGCCACCCCTCAGGGTTGCTGCCCAGGTCTGTCCGAGAAAATGGTTCCTGAGACCCCAAATTCCTCGGACTCCCTCTGCCTCTGGTCTGGCATCCATTCTGTCCCCCTCTGCCTCTGGGGGAAGAAGAGCCCTGAGTGTCACAAGAATACTGTGGCTTCCAGAACCACATCTTCTTTTGCCCTCTCTGGTTCTGGGAAAAGGACCTTTGAGGGTTTGAGAAGTGGATCCCGATGGCAGACAGTGTCTTCCTGTCCTTCTCACTCTGGACTAACGTCTCTCTGATGGTCTTACCAAAGAGAGTAGAGCCGTCATAAGGAGCATTGGCAAAGAACACCTTGAAAGGTTCAGAAAATTGACAATCTGAGCCAGGCATTGCACCTCATGGACACACCGGACCCAGCCGCCCTAGCCACTCCTTCAGGTGCATGTGAAATGAGCCACATGGCTGCGTTGGTGACTGCTTTCAAAGTGGCCATCCTCACGGAGAACAAGACCCTGCCCTCTTGCGACATGGTCTTAGGGGGAGACTCCTCCAGCTACTTTATCAGGTTGCGTTGGAGTCTGGTGACATGGGCAAGGTAGTTCAGCACCCTAATAGAAAAGGTAGCTGAATAGTAAACCCGCTTCCCTAGGCGGTCCATCATCAGTGACTCTCTGTCAGGAGGATGAACCACGAAACTCTCCTGGGCAAGTTCCTTCTTCATAGCTGCTGCTACCACCATAACGTCTGCGAGGGAGCCCTTGTTCCATGCTGGCCTATCTGTAGGAGGACTCAAAATTTTGTCAGACCTTTTTGGAATTGGTTCCATGGTGTCGGGCTCCTTCTATGCCCGGGAGGTGACCAGGTCCCCCAAAGGATCCACAGAAGGGGACACTCAGGAAGTAGATGGGCCCATGCTGAAAGCCTCCAGGAACACAGACTCAGGAGGAGGTTTGGGGGCAGATCAAGCTCCCCGTTGGCGTAGGATTTCCATGACATCTCTAAAGGAGACATCCTCAGGAGGTGGCCTAGGGGAACCTTCTCCATCATCCAAGTCCGTATCCTCGGTGAGGGACTCAGGGGAGTCCAAGTGCCTCCTCTTGCACGTATGCTTATGAGGCACCTCTCCGGGGGGGGCTCTCCAGGGGAACTCGCAAGCCACTTGTTCCTCAGGGGGAACCGTTTGTGGCTCCTCGAGCATGGGCTGTCCCTCTGGTAAAATGATGGGGACCGTAGAAAGAGTCGAGGGGGATCTGGGTGGAGTCTGAGGGGACAGTCAGGGGTCTCGATCCAGCGGAGATAACTCTTTCTACCATGTCAAATGCCGAAGGAGAGCAAACCTTCTGAGACGCCAATAAGGAGGCCAGTCTCCCTGGGTCCGATGAGAGAAGTGGAGCCGGGCCCGAAGTGGTCGGAGCTCCGAGGGAGGGAACTTGGCCCAACAAAGGCAGAGTCGATGAAAAAAGTTCCACTCCCTCGGATCCGACACCCAAGCTCCGGCTCCTAGAGCAGTTTGGATCTGAGCTAGTTGGATCAGACATGCTCCAGGCAGCTGTCAGTGTCGAGGAGGCAGGTACAGTCGGCGCAGACCCCCTGACTAAAGCCATCCTCGGATCTGAATACTCCGAACCCGATGGACGGATTGGAGATATTGGATGGAAAAAAGGAAGTGAGTTCCCCCCTCCTGAGTGTGAAGGGGCTGGCAAAGACCCCCATCTGGATCTGAGTATGAATTAACCTCCTCATCATTTTATCCATATCGACCTCAAAGACTGGGTGGACCTCGACGAGGCCACGGACTCCAACTTGCAGGTCGGGGCACTGAGGTCCTAGAAGCTGAGCGTGTCTCCTCCTGCTCTGGGGAAAACTTCGGAGATTGGAGCTGAGGGGAGTCATGGATCCATAAAGTCTTGACTGGTGAAGGGAGGTCCGGAGACCCCTTACGTTTTTCCCTCGACTCTTTCTCCTTCTCTGTCCCTTTTCCACTCTGCTTCAGCAGGCTTTTGCACAGGAGGTTGAGTCCCAGCCTAGGAGGGAGGAGAAGCCAGGGATAGAGAAGGAGAGGTGCCACAGCAGCGGTTGCGACCAAAGCCGAGGCAACTGTCTCAGAAGGGGAAGAAAGCCTTTCAGGGGCAACTTGGCCTTCCTCTCTTTAATGGCATGCGGGTTAAAACCCATGCATATAGTGCAGTCTGTTTTCATATGGCCCACACCCAAGCACATAACACACAGTGTGGCCATCTGCAGGGGATAACTTATGGCCACACACTCTGCATCTTTTGAATATAGGCTTATCAGTCATGGTATCAGAAGAAAGAATAACAGAAAAGGAAAGTTATTTCTTTCTACTGAAAAACACCCACTCACCAAACTCGCACACAGAACACACTGAGGGGGAGGGGACACATACAACTACTCTAAACTAAGCTAACAACTCTAAAAACTAGAAACTCGACGCACCAAATGAAGGAGAGGAGAAAGGGGAACCTACTCTATCACTACCTAAAATTTGGAGAGAAAAAAAGAGATATTTTAACTTTTTTTAACACAACCTGGAGTTCTGGAGATCACGATGGATTAGCTATTTGTGGCAAATGAGATCTGGGGGTTGGAAGGTAGTGGAGGTGTATTATGGGTAAGGGGAGGAGCTTGGAGCAGATGCTAGTAAAGTTGCTGGCTCGGATCCGATATGGATCCGTAATCCCATAGGTTGAAGACCAAATGAAGTAAACTACTTCAGATATCTGGTTCGCAATGTCCTGTTTCAGGGACCACTTGTGAGGCATAAGTATAGCCCTGCTTAGCTTGTCCGCTATCACGTTGGATTTCCCCAGGATGTGCATCGCGATCAGAAAGCATTGAGAAGACATTGCCCATTGCCATACTCTTAGGGTCTCTCGACACAAGGTGTAGGATCTGGTTCTGCCTTGCTTGTTGATATACCATACCACTGACATGTTGTCCAACTGAATTACAATCATCCTCATGGGGAGAGAGCTGTGAAGTGCTTGCAAAGCCAGGAGCACCACTCTCATCTCAAGGACGTTTATGTGCAAGTGGTACTCATGTTGTTGTCAAGTTCCACAAACAGTCTGTCCCAGATAATGCCTCCCCCACCCTATCTGGGAAGAGTCCGTGGTCATTGTGGCCAGTGGTTGGGGGAGGAAGAAAGTACAGTTGTGTACACTTAGCATAAATGTAGATGTTCGAGTGTATTCACTGTTGCAGTCACTACATTTGGATAATCTGCTGGCAGGTTGCCCTCAGTCGGCCTGATTAACAAAGTCTTGGGTCCTGCGTCGGTTGCTGTCCCTTCTTCCATAACGTCAGGGGTATAAAATATGCAGCCGACGCCATTACATCAGTTTTTCTTGCTCCAGATGTTAGGTGCCCCCCAAATGGGGAGCAATATATATATATATATATATATATATATATATATATATATATATATATATATATATATATATATATATATATAATTTAAAACAAAAAAATACCTCCAAACAAAAGCAAATACACCAAAAAAGGCTTTTAAGCAAAGTTAAAGAAAGGAGAGGTATAGTAAGAGAAAAATGGGGGGCTGGAGGGTGGGTAACCAGGACTGCAACAATGAACACATTTGAACATCTACATTTATGGTACGTGTACACAGCTGTACTATGTTCTTCGTGTTTCACTGTTGCAGTCATTACATTTTAGTAGAATCCCAAAGCTATGGTTGGGAGGATGGATTTATACAGCTTTAGGAGCAGCTATAAAGGCCCTGCAGGACAGCAGTGGCAAAGCCAGCTCTGTATTTAGAAAAGAGAGGTAAATGGTAATGTTTGGTGAACGTATGAACTGAGCTCCAGGAAGCAGCTTCTAGAATGTCTCTGGTAGGAACCTCTCTGAGAAAGGCTGCAGAAGTAGATGCAGCCCTGGTAGAATGAGATCTGATCCCCTTGAGGATAGGCTTACCATGGTGCATATAGCAGAAATGAATACAATGGCTTATCCATTTGGAAATAGTCTGCTTTGAAATAGCCTTTCCCTCTGCCCCTGCAGCAAATACCACCAATAGTTGTTCTGATTTTCTTAGACATTTTGTCCTGTTTAAGTAGAATCCAAGTTGTCTGTGTACATCCAATGAATGCAGAATCCGCTCACCCTTGTTCTGTGGATTGGGGAAGAAAGTTGGCAGATGAATGGTCTGATTAAAAGCCACACTGGATACCACCTTGGGCATGAAAGTTGGACTGGTCCTGAGAGACATCCGGATGAAAAATAATGAAAGGCTCCACTGCCATAAGAGCCTGTAATTCTGAAATCCTTCTAGCTGAAGTGACTGCCAAAAGGAAAGCTGTTTTCCAGGAGATAAATTGTAGGTCTGTAGCAGCAGCTGGCTCAAAAGGAGGCAGAGTGAGTTTTTCCAAAACAAAATTGAGGTCCCATGCAGGAGTTGGCGCTCTCCTGGGAGGTCTTAAATTTTTGGCCCCTCTGAGATACTGCTTTAGCAGAGGAGAGAAGGGCAGAGGTTCTGTGTTGTAATGAGCTGAAATGGCAGACGCATGGATTTTTATGGAAGAAAAAGATAAGTCTTTGTGAAGCATCTCAGTTAAGTATTGCAGAATTTGAGGAATATTGGGCATTGCTGTGCTTATTCCTTGTGATTGGTTCCAGGCACAGAATCTTTTCCATTTGTCAGCATAAGATTTTCTAGTACTAGGCCTTCTAGCCTCCAAAATGACATCCATCACAGGTTTGCTGAGGGATGCCAAGGGTGAAATTAGTTGATTAGACATGCTGCAAGATTCAAAGTTTGGAGCTGAGTGTGCAAAATGTGGTAGTTCTGCTGAGACAGAAGGTAAGGTGTCTGAGGCAGGTGCCACGGAGGAAGGTGTGACACATTGCGCAGGAGTGGGTACCAGTATTGGTGACGCCAGTCTGGAGCAATCAGAATCATTTTTGGTTTGTCCTGTCTTTTAGTAGAACTTTGGAGAGCAGAGGCAGAGGGGGAAAAGCAAAGAACTGATAGGTTTTTCCAGCTGAATCATAGAGCATCCAATTTCCAAGCTTTTTTGTGATGAATTCTTGTGCAGAATTTGTCCAACTGATAGTTCTGGGGTGAGGCAAAAAGATCTATTTCTGGACTCCCCCATTTGCGTGTCAACATGTTGAAAACTTGTGGTTCCAGTTTCCATTTTTGTGGGTCCATAAGATTTCTGCTTAGTTCATCTGTCAGTGTGTTTAGCTTTCCTGCAGGAATTGAGCTTGTAGTTGTATTTGGTAGGTCAAGGCAGTGTTCCACAATGCCATGGCTAGTCTGCAAAGGGGGTAGGAATGTGTACCCCCCTGCTTGTTTATGTACCACATAACTGTGGTGTCTGTCTTTATCATTAGTTGTCCTGGATGAAGGTAGTCCTTGAAGGCTGTCACTGTATTCTGTACAGCTAGCATCTCTTTCTGATTGATATGTAGGTGCATTTGATTTGGGCTCCATTTGCCCTGAATGCACTTTCCTGCCAGATGAGCCCCCAAGCATAGTCTGATGTGTCTGTAGTTAGGGTTTGGGCAGCAGGGGATGGAGTGAATGGCAGTCCCTTGTTTTGCTGGTAGGCCTCTGCCCACCATAGAAACTCTAGTTGCAGGCAAGGTATAACAGGAATCACTGTTTCCAGGCTGCGACAATGTTGGCTCCATAAACTTTTTAAGTACCACTGAAGTTTCCTCGTATGCAGTCGTGCATATGGAATTAGAAGAATGCAGGAGGCCATGAACCCCAAGGCTTGCAGAATATGTCTTGCAGATAGCAGGGTTTTTGTGCCCACCTGTTAGAAGTAAGTCACCGATTGAATTTGCTTTTCTGGCGTAAGGTAAGTCATCCGGGCAGTTGTATTCAAGCTTGCACCCAGGAATGTGATTTTTTGAGAGGGTACCTGTTGTGATTTCTTTTTGTTTATGGTGTACCCTAGACAAGTTAGAACCCTTTTTACAAACACCAGATGCTTTAGAAGAATGTCCTTGTTTTCTGCCTGAATTAGACAATCGTCCAGGTATGGATATATTTAAATATTTCTTTGCCTGCAAAATGCAATTACTGGAGCCAGGCACTTTGTGAAGACCCTGGGTGCAGTAGATAGGCCAAAGGGCAGTGCAGAGAACTGGTAATGCAAGTAGCCTGCTTTGAAGCGGAGGTATCTTCTGCAAAATTCCCTGACTGCGATATGCAGTTAAGCCTCTTTTAAGTCTAGAGTTACCAACCAGGCATCTTTGCCTAGCAAAGGTAGTAACTGTTGAAGAGTCAGCATCTTGAATTTTGGAATGTCCAGAAATGTGTTTAGAGTGGACAAGTCCAGAACTGGACCCCATGATTTGTCTTTTCTGGGTACCAGGAAAAGTCTTGAATAGAAACCTTGTCCCTTTTCCTCTTCTGGTACTGGTTGGATAGCCCCCATGTTCATGAGGGACAGAACTTGCTTTTGGGCCTCTGCCCACTGATTTGGGGGCAGATCTGGCCATCCATATGGGATTGGCAACGTGTGGAAATGAAATCTGTATCCCTGGGATACTATATTTAGAACCCATTTGTCCTGGGAAATAAGTTGCCAGTTTTGTGTATGAAGTGCCAGTTTCGCCCCCAAAGGGGCGGCTAAAAGGTAAGTGCTTGGTGATTGTAGAGGGAAGTCATTGAGACTGTTTACCATAGGGAGGTGTCTTGTTTCCAGATTTGGAGGTGGAGGCATCCCATTGTTTTATTCTAAAAGTTTGTTGCGACTGAAACCTGGAGCCTTTGGAATGTCTGGATTTGACTTTAGCAGCTCTCAAAGGGACTGGAAAAGACCAGTTCTTAGTAGGCCAGTGCCTACTAAATCTTGGAGTTTGCACTTGTAAGAAATATTTCACAGTTTGCATAGATTTAGCTTTATCTTCCATCTTTTTTAACACTTCTTCAGCCTTATTACCAAAGAGATGGTCCTGTTGTAAAGGAGCATCCAACAATTTTGCTTTAACATGGTCAGGCAGAGTTTGCTCTTTCAGCCAAGCATGCCTCCTTAGCACAGATCCAGTTACAGCTGCCCTGCAAGAGGCCTCCAAGGAATCAAAACTACATTGCAAAGTATGTTTCCCAACTTGTTCAGCTGAATGTAATAAATCCTGCAAATCTTTATTTTCCACACAGTCAGAGATTAACATAATTTTCTGTTCAAGTAGTCCCATGATATGCTGTTGATATTTAAGCAGATGAAATTGACAGTTTAAAGCCCTGATTGCCAAGGTTGCAGAAGTGTAAACCTTCTTACCCTATCTATCCAGCGCCCTGGAATTCCTATCAGAAGGGGTAGGATTTTTAGCAGTACAGGCCTTAATGCCCTTGGGACCCTGAGAAATGGTTTCAGGATCAGCAATAGGATTTTTGAAAGGAAATTTGTGGGAGTCAGGAACCCTGTAGTATCTGTCTGGCTCACAAGGAGCCAGAGGCAGAGAATCAGGAGCCATACTAGATTCTTAAAAAAACATCAACAATGTCTAGAACAGGAGGTATAGCCAAAGGCCTATGCAGAGGAAGAAGAAGAAAATCCCTAAGTCTCTTTTTAGATTTAGAAAAATCCTGACTTTCCAGGTGGAAATGTTCCATTAAGGTATGTAAAGTTTCCCCAAAAGAAAAATCCTCAGGGGGAGAAGCAGAAGGGATGGCATCTTCTGCATTAGAGTCCTCATAAGAAGGAACAGACAAACCCTGTTCATTAGAAGAGTCAGAAGAAATAGAATCCTGTTCAGAAAATTCATAATCAATGTCTTGCCTAGGCCTCTTAGAAGGAGAGGGTTGGCTACCTCTGATCAGAGTAATTAAATCTTCAGCCATTTTGATCATTTGTTTTTTAGGCATAGGGGCCTGCACATGTGGCCCAGGCGTCGGTTTTTTAGACATAGATTTAGATTTTGGCCGTAGTTTTGAAGATGGCGTCGGTCTAATATACAAATCTGTAGGCCTGAAAACACCCTCAGAAGCCGGTGCCTGCACAGCGGCTCCGGACCCATCTAAGGTAGAGACAACCGCAGGTTCCATAATTGAGGCATCTCGCGGCATACCAGACTCCGAATGGATCTCAGTAGAGGCCTGAGAATCAGAAGTAGCGGGTATCAGGGGCTGCAAAAGCGCCTCACTGAGTACCGGCGAACTGGCGACTGGCTTAGAAGTGTCGTCTAGAAGTGTCGTCATCAGTTTTGGACCTCGACGGTCTGTCTCTGTCTTTTTCTTTGTGTTTTGTAGGTATTCTTGTAGTCGGATTGCTAACCGATGACATTTCTGGATAATTAAATCTTGAGCCAAAATATTTAGAAGCAAAAATATACCAACGTTTAATAGTGCGTTGATTAAATTTAGCACAAAACCGACAGCAAGGCACGTTGTGGTCAGGGCCTAGGCAAGGAATACAGTACAAATGATAATCCTTATGAGGTATTTGCTTCCCACAAGTAATGCAATTATTAACTTTTACTGACATCGGTAAGGAGCAAGAAAAAGTTTCCACAACGGGGTACTTAGCTTTTAGTTGAAGACTTCAGTTCTGAAACTCGAAAACGAAAATTTCAGGAGTCGGCTGAACGGCACTTGCAAACTGCTTCGGGCACCGCACGGCAAGGAAGACTGATGTAATGGCGTTGGCTGCATGTTTTATACCCCTGACATCATGGAAGAAGGGACAGCAACTGACGCAGGACCGAAAACTTTGTTAATCAGGCCGACTGAGGGCAACCTGCCAGCAGATTACCCAAATGTAATGACTGCAACAATGAAACACGAAGAACATCAGTCTGCCTATTGTCAGCTGGCTGGGCTGAAGCCACCATTTTAGGTCCTTCTTGCAGGTCTCCGTGATGAGAATTTCATGGGACATGGTAGGACTTGCATGGACCATTGAGTAAACAGGAGCCATTGCAATAACCTCATGTGGAAGCACGCCAAGGGAATTAGCATTATTGCTGCACCCATCGAGCGCAGGACTTTCAGAACAAATCTTGCTTGAGTCTTTTTCCTCCCGATTTAAGTTGCAACTTGGTGTCGAATGGTCGACACCCTCTTTTGAGGCAATTTTGCTATCATGTCTTTGGTGTCTAGATCTGCTCCTATAAATGTAATATACATTGACAGGGCAACAAGGCAGAATTTTCATAGTTTATAGTGATGCTTAGCTGAGAGCAGAGATGGATTGTGGTGTCCCTTGTCTTGGTTAGTCGAAGCTCGGTGGTGGCAGTAAGTGGCCAGTCGTCCAGATATGGAAACACCCAGAATCCTAGATGCCTCAGGTGAGCCGGGACTACTGCCAAGCATTTGAACACCCTGGGGGCTGTGGTGAGGCCAAATGGCAGAGCTCTGAACTGGTAGTGACTGGCTCCCAGCCGAAGTGTAGAAATCTCCTGGATCGCCTGTCCATCTTGATATGGTAGTAGACATCCTGGAGATTGATGGAGCACATCCAATTGTCCTTTCCCAGGAAGGGAAGTATGGACTGCAGTGTCACCATCCGGAACTTTGTCTTCTTGACAAACTTGTTGAGTCTGCTGAGGTCCAAAATGGGCCTCCAGTCCCATGTTTTCTTTGATGCTAAAAAGAACCTTGAGTAAGTTCCGGACCAGATTTAGTCTCCGGAGACTTCTTGGATGACTCTTTTTCTTAGCAACTTTTAACTTCTAGAGTTGCTTGTTCCCTTAGAATGGGTGGCAAATCTGGGATGGATTTTTGTTTCTTGGGAAGAGGTGACATGGAGAAAGGAACACTGTATCCCCTGGATATTATCAACTGTACCCATGTGTCTTCGGTGATATTTTGCCAGAATTGGTACAGTGACAATCTTCCCCCTGTCTGCCTCCAGAGGTGGACAGATGGGCCTCCTTTCAGGAGTGCTGGAAGGGCCTACTAGAGAAAGTATCTCTGTCGTCCTGACTCTGCGGACCTCCTCTGCTGCAAGGGTGGCATCCTCCCATTATTATTCCCCCCTCTGCCCCGGGGGGAAAAAAAGAAATTGCCACATGTGTCAGGCGAAGGTCCCTGGGATTTCCAGAACCACATTTTTCTGCCTTTTTGACCTTTGGGATAAGGTCTAGAAGGCACAGAAAAACGTACTCCCATGGCAGAGAGAGTATTGCCATCCTGCTCACACCTAGTTAGAGTCTTTTTTACCTTAGGCCCGAATAATGAAGAGCCATCAAAAGGGGCATTAGTAAAGGAGGACTTGAAGGGCTCCACAAATTGACAAAGGCGGACCCAGGAATGTCTCCATAAGGCGACTCCTGTGCCTGCAGCCCTGCTCGCTTCATCAGCTGCATAGGAGATAAGCCGCATGGAGGATTTAACTATCGAAGATAAGGTCGCAACTGGAATAGCAGTTCTATCTGCAGCTCCCGCAGCTGTAGGATCCTGTAGGGTATATCTGCTAGCTTTTTCAGGAGATCCCTCTGAAGACGGGTGAAATGGGATAAATAATTCAGTGACCTGAAAGTAAAGGCCGCTGAAGAAAAGACACGCTACCCGTATCTGTCCATCGTACAGGACTCTTTGTTCGGCGGATGGACAGAAGTAGAGGTCTCTGCTAATTCCTTCATAGTGGTCGCCGCCACCATCACCACAGCATCAACCGGCACGTCCTTGGTTAGGAAAGATTTGTCATCTGGTGCAGTTATGAACTTATTGGGCCTCCGCAGAACTGG
The DNA here is from genome assembly GCF_019279795.1 of Protopterus annectens. Lineage (NCBI taxonomy): Eukaryota > Metazoa > Chordata > Ceratodontiformes > Protopteridae > Protopterus > Protopterus annectens. The sequence continues at coordinate 485,466,653 of NC_056746.1, read as the reverse complement.
TTCCATTGATTCCAGACAGCTCCACATCTTTCGACTTACTGCCCCTAGTAGTGGGTCAAAGGCCGGTTACACCCAAGAGGTGGAGGGTCAGGAACTGAATGCATCCAGGTACACGGACTTGTCTTCAGAAGGGGAAAGGGACTTCTAGCCACCCCTCTGCTTGAGGATTTCCAGGATGCCCGAGTGCTCTGGGGAGGTTTCGGAAGAGGAGTTTTGCCCAATGGGGCATCCTGAGGCACTGGTTTCCTATGCTTAGAATGGAGGGGTGGTGAGAGGGAAGACACTGGCTCTGTAGGGGATGGAGGAGCTGTCTGAGAGGACAGCACACTCCTCATCACCTCGAAGGCACCACAATCCCGCCTCAAGAAGGTCCCCAGCTCCAAAGAGTCGAGAGACCTCTCCCACACCGAGGGCAATGACTCTGAGGCTGATGTGGGAGCTGAGCTCACCTGTGCCGAAGCTCCAAGAGGGAGAGTGGGGTCAGTCAAGGGTCTGATGCCGCTCCCCCCCCCCCCGGATCCGACAAGGGAGTGTCGGCTCCCAGATCCCTTGATAGAAGGAGGTATTGAGGAGATAGGAGTGGATGTCGTAACCGAGAGACCGGAGGTTTTCTGAACCAGCAGTTCCACTACAATGACTTCCATGCACACTGGCTCCGAGCTCAGGTGAGTCAAAGGAGGAACAGATGATCTGGGGGGGCAGAGTAGTCAGCTCCACATCCATATGGGCTGGGCTCAATAAGATTTTGGTGAGAGCCGGTGTCTTGAGTAGCCTCTTCACCACCTTCTCCACATCATCATCTGAAAGGCTCCCGGACGAGTGAGAGAAGTGGGTGGACGATTGGTGACTGCCCGCCACAGACTGGAGAAATGGTGACATAGGAACGGAACGCACCGGTTCCAAAGGAGGAGACCTCGTCCTTTTGTGACTCCTAGACAGTTCTGAGGACACTGATGGAACCACAGGAGATAAAGTCTTGTCGGAACAGAGAAGTTTCAGATTCAACGAACTGGAGGATTTGTCTTTCTGCTTCGACGGCTTTGAGGTCGGAACTGACAGAGATGTCGGTTTGGAGGATTTTTCTGATTTTTTTAACCTGATTCCCTTCCACTGGTGTGTCAAAGGGACCTTTTAATAAACACCTCAAAATAAGTTTGTTTTTGCACTCTTGCAGGACTCTGGCACTGAAAGCATGACAAATGGACCACAAGTCCTGCAGGTGCACAGCTCCCAGGCAATAAACACAGCTAGTATGTCCATCAGTCAGGAACATTTTTTGGGAGCAAGAGTCACACTTTTTGAATCCAGAAGGCATGGACTCCTTAGGCGCTTCTTTAGACATTGTTGATAAGCACAAAACAGCAACAAGCACAACAAAAAAAGAAGTTATGTACTCACCATAACGTTCCATCTGAGTAGGTACTTCATTTGTCTGCAACCTGTGGGTATCGGATCCGACCTTGGATCTGAGCCGGCAGCTTTACTAGCTAAAAGATCTGAGCTCCTAGCTCCTCCCCTTACCCATAATCCCCTGCTACATACTCCCTTTCCCCAGATAGAGTTTGCCTAAACTAGTAACCAAGACTCTCGACCAAGTACCATAACCTACTGCCTAACTGCATGAACCAGTGTCATTCATGGTCAGGAAGCACGATACAGGATAGGGGGCATGGAGGGGGGGTCGGTTGCAGACAAATGAAGTACCTACTCAGATGGAACGTTATGGTGAGTACATAACTTCTTTATCTGAAGTAGTTACTTCATTTGTTCTGCAACCTGTGGGACAAAGTCCCCAGCTACCTAATAAAAACCCTGGGAGGTCCTCAAGGAAGGATATTCCGGAGTACCGCGGAGCCAAAAGAAGCCCTACTCCTGGATATCATATCCAACTTATGAGAAATTAATGTGTGAGAAGAGGACCAAGTAGCTGCTGAACATATGTCATCCAGAGGAACTCTGGACAAAAACACTGCAGAAGTAGCTAAGGAACGAGTTGAATGGGCATGCACTCCGGAAAAAGCAGGTTTCCCTGAGGCTAAGTAAGCATGGATGATGCATTGCGAAATCCAGTTTGCTAAAGTAACTTTGGTAATAGCCTTTCCTAACGAAGGTTTGGCAAAGGACACAAACAATTGATCAGACCTACGAATAGCCTTCGTCCTGTGCAAGTAAAAACGCAGTTGTCTATGTACGTCCAATTTGTGCAATTGATATTCCCCTTTGTTTTGGAAGTTGGGAAAAAATATTGGTAAATTAATCGACTGATTAATATTTGATTCCGAGGCCACTTTGGGCAGAAAGGAGGGGTTAGTCCTGAGAGACACTCTATCCTTATGAAAAATTAGATAAGGGGGTCTCATGCAAAGCGCTTGAAGCTCCGAGACCTTCCTGGCTGATGTAATAGCGATCAGGAATGTTGTTTTCCAGGATAAAAATTTTAATTGAACTGAGGCGGCCGGTTCGAAGGGCGGACTCGTCAACACCTGCAGAACCAATGTCAGGTCCCATGGTGGAACCGCAGTCTTAACTGGTGGCTTCAGAAGAAAAACTCCTTTCAGAAAAGTTTTGCATATTTTAGCTGAAGCTAACGATCCCAGCCCATCTTCTATGTGAAAATGAGAGATGGCTGCCAACTGTACTTTAACTGTAGATGCACTGGCTCCTTGATGAAAAATATGTGACAGGAATTCAAGAACAGTTGGGATAGGGATGGTAAAGGGATCCAAACCTTTGTCTGTAGCCCAGATAGAAAACTGCTTCCACTTACTACTGTAAATTTTTCTGGTAGTAGGTTTGTGCGTTGCTACCAGGATGTCTTTCACTGGTGAGGAGATACCGGGAATCCTTGCCATCAGTGGAACTGGATCAACCAAGCCGCAAGCTTGAGGTTTTCCAGGTTCTGGGGTTGTAATCCCGCAGGATGCGAAATCAGATCCGGGATGGGATCCAAGATCCAAGGAGGAACTACACTGTGAGATGGCAGATAAGGGAACTAGATCTGGCAAGGCCAGAATGGGGCTATGAGGATAACTTTGCTCCCCAACAGTCGTGCTTTCTGTAGGAATTTGGTCATGAGGAAGTAGAGGGTATGCTTAGAGGAGACCGGGTGGCCAAGCGTGAACCAGAGCGTCTCTGGGGATCTCCCCCGGTGGGGGAAGTAGAGCGAAAAACTTGCTGCACTTTGTGTTTGACGGAGAAGCAAAAAGATTGCAGCAAGGTAGACCCCATTTGAGGAAAATCTATTTCGCCACTGACGGGTTCAGAGACCACTCGTAAGGTGTGAGGATCAAGCGACTCAGCTTGTCCGCAAGAACGTTGGACTGTCCTGGAATGTGCGTTGCTATCAGAAAATGGTTGGTGGATATCGCCCATTCCCAAACTCTCATGGCCTCCCGACAAAGGGGATAAGATCTGGTCCCTCCCTGTTTATGTACCAGACTACCGCCATGTTGTCTGTCTGTATAGCAATAGTCCCCAGGGGAAGAAGGTCGTGAAGAGCTTGCAACGCTAGAAGCACTGCCCTCATCTCCAGGACATTGATATGCAAAGCGGTCTCTAAGGGAGTCCATGTGCCTTGGACGGTTCTGCCCACAGAATGCCACACCCGAGGCCAGAAGCATCCGTGGTCAGTGTGGCTTGGGGTTGAGTCATCACGAAGGGTCTCCCTGCCCATAGCTCCTGTGAGTGAAGCCACCAGAGGAGGGAGTCCTTGCAAACCTTGCTCAGGGGAATAGGAGTGTCTAAGGGGTGTAGCAACAGAGACCATTGGACTTGAAGGGTCCATTAAAGAGTTCTCATTCGCAGGCGTGCGTGCAGGGAAAGACTGATTGCTGCCGCCATAGAGCCCAGCGCTCCCAGGACTAATTCTGCAGATGGGGCTGGGGACTGAAGAAGTGCCATAACATGACATGACAAACTGCTCAATCTATCTGATGTTAAAAGAGCCTGCGAGAGGCGAGTATCTATTTTGGCCCCTATGAATTCCAGAACCTGTACAGGACGAAGGAAGGATTTCTGGAGGTTTATCGAAATGCCTAGATGCTGCGCAAGAGTGAAAGAGTAGTCTCTGGCAGAACAAAGCTGATGCCTGTTGGAGGCGGTGAGGAGCCAGTCGTCCAGGTACGGAAAGACCTGAATGCCCTGGAGTCTCAGGTGGGCTGCAACAACTGCCATGACCTTGGTGAACACCCTGGGGGCTGTGGTGAGGCCGAACGGAAGAACCCTGAACTGATCATGACTGGCTCCCAGCCGAAAGCGGAGAAACGTCCTGGATCGTCTGTCCATAAGAATATGGTAGTACGCATCCTTGAGGTCTATGGAGCACATCCAGTCGTTCTCCCGAAGAAGGGGGAGAATTGACTGCAGCGTGACCATCCGGAACTTTTCTTTGGGAATGAACAGGTTCAGGGAAGAGAGGTCTAGAATTGGTCTTAAGTCCCCTGTCTTTTTTGGCACTAAAAAGAACCTGGAGTAATTGCCCAATCCGAACTGGTCTGGGGGGACGTGCTGGATGGCTCTTTTTTCCAGCAGCTTCGAAACTTCCAAAGCTGCCGCCTCCCTTTGATCGGGTGGGACATCAGGGAGGTGCTTTGTAGGAGGAGGAAGACTTATAAAAGGAATGGTGTAACCTCTGGATATGATTCGGAGCACCCACTGATCCGTCGTGATGGACTCCCAATTTTGGAGGTGCTCCAACAGACGCCCCCCGACTGCCTCCAGAGAGGGACAGCTGGGTAAGCCCTCAGGGCTGTTACACAGGCCTGTCCGAGAATGGTTCTCTAGACCTGAAATTATGCGCCCCCCCTCTGCCTCTGGGCCGGTGTCCACCTTGTCCTCCTCTGCCTCTGAAGGACAAGGGGTCCGAAGCTGGACGGGACTGCTGAGACTTCCAGAAACACATCTTCTTTTGTCCCCTCTGATTCCTAGAGAAGGATCATTGAGAATTAGAGAAGCGGACTCTGACAGCAGACAGCGTCTTCCCGACCTTCTCGCTTTGGACCAGCGTCTCGCGGACGGTCTTGTCAAAGAGCGAAGAGCCATCAAAGGGAGCGTTCGCGAAGGACGCCTTGAAGGGTTCCGCAAAATCACAAAGGCGGAGCCAGGCGTGATGCCACAAGGCGACCCCAGCTCCGCTGGCTCTAGCGGCTCCCTCAGTGGGATGGGAGAGTAACCGCATAGAGGTATTAGAAATAGATTTCAGAGTGGCCATGCGAGTCAAGAAAATCCTCTTATCCTCGGCCGTCATGGACTCTGGGGGGCCCCAGCGTATTCCTTTATTAAGTCTCACTGGAGTTTGATAACGTGTGCCATGTAGTTCAGCGCCCTTATAGAGAAGGTGGCTGAAGCAAACATCCGCTTTCCAATGTGGTCCAACGTCCGAGATTCCTTATCTGGAGGATGGACCGAGGAACTCTCCTGCGCTAGTTCCTTTTTCATGGCGGCCGCCACCAACATGGCATCTACTGGAGAACCCTTAGACCAAGCCTATCTATCCGAGGGGGAGGGGGTTAAGAATTTTATCTGGCCTTCTTGGAATTGGCTCCACGGTGTCCGGCTCCTTCCACGCCCTGGTAGTAATTAAGTCTACCAGGGGGTCAGCCGGGGTGGACACCCAGGAGGTAGACGGGCCTGCATCGAATGCCTCCAGAAACACAGATTCATCTGAGGAAGGTTTTTGGGCAGACCACCCTCCTCTAATTCGCATCATTTCCATGATGTCTCCAAAGGAGACATCCTCAGGGGGTGATTTTGGGGAACCTTCCACTTCATCCAAATCTGTGTCTTCGGTGAGGGGACTCAGGGGAGTCCAGGTACCTACTTTTGCACTTCCGTTTGCGAGGTACCTCCTCGGTGGGGCTATCCGAGGAGGGCTCGTCCACGGGGTTCTGTTCCACTAAGGGAACTAACTGGGGTGTTGGTGCAGGCTGTCCCAATGGCCGGATGATGGAGGAGAGACCCAAATGCGACAGGGGGGCAGGTGGATCCGACACCCGGGCCGGGGATCTGGAAGGCCTCGACAGAACCCTCTCCACTACCTGGAATGCCAAAGGTGAACCGCCTTCCCCAGGCTCCGAAAGCAGTCCCCTCGGCTCCGAAATAGGGATCGGCGTCGGAGCCGAAGCTGTCGGACCCGAGAGGGAAGTGTGCTCCGACCTGAACGGAGCCGAAGACACACCTACCCCCACAGATCCGACACTTGGCTCTTGGCCCTGAGAGCTAGGATCCGACAAGCTTGAGGGCAATGTCGGCGAAGTAACCGGTGCTGTCGTCACCGACAACTCCCCGGCTCTGAAATGGCCCAGATCCAACGACTCCAAAACCCCAAACCGGGTCAGAGAAGAAGCTATCGGCGTAAAGAAAGGGGCTGCTCTCCCCCCCGGAGGGGGGGGGGGCAGAAGCACCCCCATCTGCATTTGAGTCTGCAAAAATTGATGCATCATCCGATCCATGTCTGCATCGGTCAGGCTCCTTGTTGATCTAGAGGAGGTCGTCAAGGCGGGTCGGGAGGGCCACCTCGAAGACCTCGAGGGAGACCGGTACTCCTCCGGCGAGAAACGAGGCGAACGGAGCTGAGAGGGAGAGGATCCGGAGGCCCTCGTGGAAGGATTCGCAACTTTAGATGGCGGAGCCGAGGGGAGAGTCTCGGCCCGCCTCTTGTGACTCCTATACTTATCTTTATGCCTCTTCTCCCTTGAGGAAGAAGAGTCCCCTTGACCCTGAGAATCAGAGGGAGGTTGAGTCCTCTGCAGGGTAGGGGGTTTCCAAAGGCCCGGGGGCCGCACTCTCAGCCTGTGCCTTAGCGGGAGAGTAGGAAGAAGAATCCTGTGGTAATAAACCCGTCAGGATTAATTTGTTCCTCCTGTCCCTGGTGGCCCGGGGATTAAAAGCTGCATAAATTTGGCAGCTGGTGGACAAATGGGCCACCCCCAGACAAAGAACGCACTGAGTGTGGCCATCAGCTGGTGAGAGCTTACGGCCACACTCAGTGCACTTGGAAAATATGGCTTTGGGCCCTTCAGCCATAACACAGAACACACTTACACACTAAGGGGAGGGAAATAAAATTAAGACAAAAATTTACCTTAAGATTTTAAAACTAATAATACCACACGATGACTAGGGCGCCAATACACACACACACACACAACAAAAAGTATTGGATTCTGACTTTTTAACAGTTTTTAAAACCAGAAAGTTCACACCCACGCCTAGGAGCTCTTCACTTGAAGCTTCTCTCAGACGCGGCAAACGAGATCTGAGGAAAGGGAGTATGTAGCAGGGGATTATGGGTAAGGGTAGGAGCTCGGATCTTTTAGCTAGTAAAGCTGCCGGCTCGGATCCGAGGTTGGATCCGATACCCACAGGTTGCAGAACAAATGAAGTAACTACTTCAGATCTATAGCTATAGGAGAAGTATACCACTCTACAATAACAATCACAAAAAACACCATATCTAAATGTTTTTTTTTTTTACATAGAAAGAAACTGACTATAAAGGTGAGAGCCTTTAAGTTAAATGACAACTCCCACCGACCAAGGAGATCCTCTAACTTAAACGGCTAACTCCTTAAGCAGAAAAGGGAGAAGGAGGGAATAAGGGGAAACCCTCTAACTTAAGTGGGCGAAAGCAAGGGTGAATCTGCTAACTAAAAATGGATTCGTAAGGGAATAGGCCTAGGAGGAAAAAACGGTGGCCTGAACAACAACAACAGCAGCCAAAAATGGAGACAGGGATCCTAGAACAACTACTACTAATCTATAGAAAAGACTCTAAGATTTTAAAAGTTTACTACAGAATATAATAAGAAAAACAAACAAAAACTTAGCCTGAGCGAGTATCCAGCAATCTCAAACCTTCAAGAGCTGGGTAACTAGCGCTAGGCATGATGGGATAAGGGTCTAGCCTCAAGCCAGTGGAAGCTCTTGAGCTTTAGAATACGGCCGAGTCGGATTGGCTCTGAACCAACCAACCAATAAGAAGGAAGGCAAAATAGGGACAACATAACATCACATGTTTAAGCTCCTGTAAGGCCTTCCCCTTATCCTGAAGGGACTTAAACCAACAGCTGCTTCTGCACACAAAAGGTTATTATCCATTGAAGCATCAATCAACTCAGCCTTAATATCATCAGGTAAAGGCTGAAGCCTAAGCCAAGAATACCTCCTCCTCACTGAACCAAAAGTAACAGCCCTAGAAGAGGCATCTGCTGCATCATAATTACACTAGATAGAATAACAAACTACATGAGAGGAAGACCTTAACAAAGAGCAGAAGTTTTACTCCCAGAGTCAGGAAGATAAGAAACAAACTGACAAGACTGAGAAAGGACAACCAACACATACTTGGACATACGAGTCTAATAATTAACAGCCCTAAAGGCCAGAGTAGCCGAGGTATTAACAGTCTTACCTAGCCTTTCCAAGGTTATACTGTCTTTATCAGAAAGCAGTAACTTGGGCAAAGAAACAATTAAGAGGGCTTGTCAGAGGCTATTGACACCATACAGGAGTCAACAGCAGGACTTTTGTACAAAAAATATAATCCTCAGGCTTCCTATCAAACCTATCAGGCTTTTTGGGATCGGGGGGCAAAGAATCAAGAGCTTTGGATGCATTGGAAAAAGCATAAAACAAAGCAGGAGGAATAGGAAAAGGTCTCGGAGATTCCATGTGCAAACTCATAATATCTCTTATGGATGACAAAAACCTGAGCACAATCCCATTAAAAAAATACCATCATCCTAGAGACAGTGTCCCCAAAGGAAATTTCTTCAAAAGGAGTATCAGGACTATTAGATTCTTCCTCCTCTGATCCATAATCCAAAGAAGAAGGAATCTGGGAAGAATGAGTCGGGGATTAATCATCAGAATACTGTTCTCTGTGTCTTTTAAGGGGAGTAGAGGACCAAGGGGGAGCAGGAACAGAAACCCCCTGGGGAGGTTTTAATGCAATTAAAGCATTAAACAAACCTTGAGAAAAAAGGCCTGGCACTCACTCTGTGGATCCCTAGGAGCTGGATAAACATGCTTAGTTTTTTTGTTTCTTTTTTAAAGAAATATCCATCCTATAAAACTTAGAAGACTCTGACCCCAGATGGCACGCAATAACAGTATTAGGAACTTCCTCCCTAACTAGATTCTGTTAAACACCTCGAGGCCTCTTGGAAATAATCAACTGTGGTTCCCCTGAACATCCAAAATGGACACCTGCAAAGCCTCATCAGACGTGCTGCAAACTGGATCCTTGCCAGCCTCCAACCTGATCTTGTTGGAGGAATCCGACAATAAAGATGGCTGAGCCTCTGAGTTCTGACAGACAGAGGCTGGACAGCAGAAGATTCCTGTCTTAATTTTTTCACCTTCTTCCGTAACAGCCAACCCTCAGGGAGGGACATTCCTTCCACTGTACCTTTAGGGAGAAGCTTATGGGTTCTCAAGCATATAATTGTTTCATATACTTGATTGGCGGATCTAAAGTGCTTTTAGTATAAACAGATTTGAATTTACAGGTATGCATTCATCTGATGAAGTCTCTATGTGGACACAAACACATTTTAACCTGTGAGCATTTATGTGCGTTTATCTGCCGTTATTCTGTGGATTATTAAAGGATTCAAACTGTACTGCTGAGTGTGCATTCCTAAAGTGCTCTTTTTTACTATTTGGAGGAGTGTATGGGTGACATTTTTCTTACCTTAAAGCAACAGTAGAGTTTGGTATACTGACTGGATGTTGGGCTCCCACTGCAAGGAATCCCACATGTAAAGAATACTGCAGCAGTGAATGTAAGGACATCTTTTGTTCCTCTGCAGACATGGACCCAGGGTTAGACTTATAGAGTTCCTTAATCAAATCCCGCTGTAATTTAGTAAAGTGTGCCAAATAATTAAATGGCCACAAGGCAAAGGTTGCTGACTCATAGATGTGTGCTTTCCAAACCTATCCAACTCCCTACACTCTCCATTAGGGAGATGGCCAGAGAAGCTCTGTTCAGCCAGCTTCTTTTTTAGTGGCTGCTGCATAAACCAAAGCATCTACGGGAATTCCCTAACTGGAAAAGGGACAGGCATTTGGTGGAGATAGGATCGTATCTGAGCAACTGGTAATTGTTTTTATGGTATCTGGCTCCTTCCATGTCTGGTGGGAAAGAAGGTCTATTTAGTCATCCCTTAGGGATGGGGGGGGGGTGTAAACCCAAGATGTAAACGGGCCAGAAAGGCTTCTAGGAACACTGACTCCTCCTGGGAAGGGGGGTTTGGAGGACCACTCACCTTTCTGGTGAAGGATCTCAAGAATGCTTCTGACGGAGACGTCTTCTGGTGGTGACCTGAGGGACCTTTCCCCTTTATCAAAATCAGTGTCTTCAGTAACAGATTCCTGTGTGTATGTGTGGGGGGGAATCTATGTGTCTCCTTTTACACAACTTCTTCCGGGGAACCTCCAGTGGGATGGTCTGGAAATGTATCGAAAAAGACGGGAAGTTCCTGGACTGGAACTGCCTGGAAGCTTAACAGGGCCAGATGTCACAATTGAATAGACAGATGAGGCTCAGAAGCTGGATCTGAAGGGGAAATGGGGTTAAGATTCGAAGTAATAAGAGTCAAGAATGTTCTCAGATGAGAAAATACCCTCTCCACCACCTTGAAAGCTGAGGGGCCAGGAGCCGAAACTCACAGTGCCATTAAGCCCTGCCCCTGCCCGGATCTCTGCTATGAGGGAGGAGTTGGACTAGAGGTATCCAGCGTGAAGCTCTGATGGGAAGCAATGGCTCCAAAACTCTTGGGAGTCAAAGACATTTCTCCAGATTTCACACAGGTACTTCTGCTCCGAGACTCATCTTGCTCAAGGGGGGGGGGGGGCAATGCTGACAAGTCTGGGATATGGTCCAAGTCAAAGATAAAACTTTCAGATCTGACATCTCAACTCCTGGGGCTCTTGGAGAGACGATGGGATGGTAAACAGGTTGACGGCTCATGGATCCGATGGCAGCCAGAGCCAGTAAAACTCCCATCTAGATCTGAACCCTGATAAATTTCCTCATCCTCCTAACCACATCAGCTTCAGAGGGACTTTGGGAAGACCTAATGGATGAAAAGGTGGGAGGAGTGCGAGACAACCTCCAAGGAGGAGGAGGATGTAAAAATGGTGATTGGAGCCATGGAGAGATTGGCTCTGGAGAGAACCAAGGGCTCTAGGGTCAAGGTGACTTGGAAATAGGAGGAGTCGGATCCAAATGTTCAGAAAGTTTGGCCAGCATCTCCAATATTAGGGCTGATTTTGGAGACCGAGTAGGATAGGGTTTCCTATGCTCCCTAAGCTCTGAAGATCTGTTTTTTTGTAAGGTGTTTGAGCCCCTGATGCCGAAGCAGAGGAAGAAGGTACTGAAGCAAGAAGGCGGCCCTGCCGAAAGTACAGTTGTGTACACTTACCATAAATGTAGATGTTCGAATGTATTCACTGTTGCAGTCATCACATATAGGTTATCCACCTCCCAGTAGCCCTCAGTCGGCCCGAATACCAGAGTCCTTGGTATATGACGTCGGCTGCTGCCGGTTGTAAAACTGATGTCAGAACATCAGGTATAAAGTGAGGCAGCCGACACCATTTCCCCAGGTTTTCTTGCCCTAACTGTTAGGACCCCCCAAAAGAAGGCTAACCCAGGAAGGTAGCACCCTGGACACGTCATACAAAAAATAAAAATATATATATAGTCTGTGCCTTAGGGAAAAAGGGGGAATGGAGGGTGGGAAACCAGGACTGCAACAGTGAATATACTCAAACATCTACATTTATGGTAAGTGTACACAACTGTACTATGTTCTTCGTGTTTCACTGTTGCAGTCCTCACATATGGGCTGATTCCCAAAGCCCAGGAAAAAGACAAAGGGTGGAGGAAGGATCACAGATTAAGGGTTGGTAAGACGGCCCTGCAAAACTGCAGAGGCAAAACCAGCCCTGGATTTAGAAAACAAAGGTAGATTGTAATGTTTTGTGACAGTATGGATGGAAGACCAAGTAGCTGCCTCTAGAATGTTTTTAGTAGGCACACCTCTCAGAAAGGCTGCAGAGGGAGAGGCTGCTCTAGTAGAATGGGTCCTAATACCTTGACACTGCAGGTAACAAAAGTGAATACAATGAGCAATCCATTTGGAGATGGTTTGTTTTGAAATAGCTTTACCCTGAGCCCCAGGAGCAACTACCTTAGGCATAAAGGAGGGATTAGTTCTCAGAGAAACCCGATCTGAGTGAAAAATAATGAAAGGTTCTACTGCCATTAAGACTTGCTCAGATACCCTTCTAGCTGAAGTAATAGCTAAAAGGAAAGCAGTCTTCCAGGATATAAACTTCAAATCTACAGAAGCAGCTGGTTCAAAGGGAGGTAGAGTAAGTTTTTCCAGGACAAAATTAAGATCCCAAGCAAAAGTAGGAGCGCTTCTGGGAGGTCTAAGATTACTAGCTCCCCTCAGAAACTGTTTCATCAAGGGGTGAGAAAAATGGGTTGCTCAAAAGAACAATGAGCCGAAATTGCTGAAGCGTGAATTTTGATTGAAGAAAAGGAAAGTCCACCATTAAACAGTCCTGCTAGGTAGTCAAGAATGAGGGAAAGAGAAGGATGAGAAGAATCTTCTCCTTTAGCCAGAATCCAAGAGCAAAATCTCTTCCATTTATCTGCATAGGATTTTCTGGTGCTATGCCTCCTGAAGAACTTCAACCACCTGTTTGGAAAGATTTAAAGTATTAGGCAGGCAGTTAAATGCAGAGTTTGAAGATGAGGATGAAGGAACTTTCCCCCTCCCTGAACCAACAGATTTGGCACCAGGGGAAGATACCAAGGCCGAGCCTGTGAAAGGCTGCGAAGGAGGGGATACCAATGCTGCCTGGGCCAATCTGGTGCTATCAGAATAGCGTTTGGTTTTTCGTCCCTTATCTTTAGCAGCACTCTGGGAAGAAGAGGCAGAGGAGGGAATGCATAAACATGAGAGATGTGTCTATGGGAAGGACAACACGTCCACCCTCCAAGCTTTGTTGTGAAACTCCCTGGTGCAGAAGGTTGGAAGGAGATGACTGGTGTGAGAGGAGAAAAGATCCACTTGTGGGGTGCCCCAATGATGAGTGATGTGATGGAAAATGTCCTTGTTCAGTTGCCACTTGTGAGGATCCAAAACATGTCTGCTCAAATGATCTGCCAAGGAGTTTAGTCTCCCTGGAAGATACTGGGCTATTAGATGTAAGCTCATGGATGCTGCTATGGACCATAGTCTCATGCTTTGTCTGCACAAGGGGTAAGAGCGAGTCCCCCCTTGCTTGTTGATGTACCACATGACTGTGGTATTGTCTGTCCTGACCAGCAGAGTCCCAGGGTATAGTAGGTCCTTGAAAGCCAGCAAGGCCTGCTTCACTGCCATCAATTCTTTTAAGTTTATGTGCAGATGAATCTGCTGGGTGCTCCAAGTCCCCTGTATGCCCCTGCCCTCCAGATGAACCCCCATGCAACATGAGGTGTCTGTGGTGAGAGTCTGGATGGCAGGCGGTGGGCGGAAAGGCAGACCCTTGTTCTGAGAACAGGCTATCGCCCACCAGAGGAACTCCATTTGTAGACAGGGAATCAGGGGAAGAATCAAGTCTGTCCTGTGTGTGTGTTGACATCAAAGATTCTTGAAGTACCACTGAAGTTTTCTCATATGCAGCCTTGCATATGGGAACATCAAAATACACAAAGCCATGAACCCCAGTCCTTGCAGGAATTGTCTTGCGGAGAGCTGGGTCATACTTGCCAAGTTCGTGAAGTAAGCTAAAAGATCTTCTTGCTTGTGATGAGAGAGGATGAGGGAGGAATACCACCTGGGTGGCTGTATTCAGACTCGCTCCCAGGAAAACAATCTCCCTTGTAGGAACCAACTTTGACTTCTTTTCATTGACAGTGTAACCCCAAAGAGGTGAGAATGCTCTTCACGAAATCCAAATCCTTTTCTAGTTGTTCTGGGGAGTTTGCTTGAATGAGACAGTTGTCCAGGTAAGGATAAATTTGAATGTTTCTCTGCCTGCAAAAAGCAATGGCTGGAGCCAGGCACTTCGTAAAACCTCTGGGAGCAGTAGGTAAGCCAAACGGCAATGCAGAGAATTGAAAGTGTTGCTCCCCAGCCCTGAAGCGAAGGAATTGTCTGCAACTTTCCCTTATTGGGATGTGCAGATAAGCCTCTTTGAGATACAAAATTGCCAGCCATGAATCCTTGTCCAGCATGGGTAGTAACTGTTGAAGGGTGAGCACCTTGAATTTGGGGATCACCAGAAAAGTGTTTAGAACAGACAGATCCAGAATAGGGCACCAGGTGCCCCCTTTCTTGGGTACCAGAAAAAGTCTTGAATAAAAACCTAGGCCTGCCTGATTTGCAGGAACTGTCTCTATACTCCCCATAGTCAGTAGAGAAGAAATTTGAGTTTCTACCTCTGCCCTGAGAGTTCTGGGTATGTCTGGGTACCCTTGCAAAACAGGGAAGGTGTGAAAGTAAAACCTGATACATTGGTTTACTATACTGAGCACCCATTTGTCATCTGTGATGGTAGACCATACCTCTGCAAACCTGGCTAACCCCCCCCCCAAAGGAAACCCAGGGCCCGCAGAGGTAGGCCACAAGAAGGCCGGAGTCATTGAGAATGTTTGCTTTGGGAAACTGGCTTAGAACTCCCTGATTTAGCAGAAGAAGAAGAATGCCACTGTTTAGCCCTTCGAGGGGCAGAAGTCTGTCCGCTGGAAGATCTGAAACCCCTACACCTAGAGCGACCCTGCTTGCCAGCATCAGGGAAAGACCAATTCTTGGAAGGATAATGCCTACTAAACCGAGGTGGCTGAACCTGAAGGAAATCTTTTACAGCTTGAATAGATTTTGCCTTATCCTCTAATTTCTTCAGTACCTCCTCAGCCTTATTACCAAAAAGGTTGTCCTTGTGCAAAGGAACATCCAGCAATTTAGATTTAACAGGTTCAGAAAGAGACTGCTCCCTGAGCCAAGCATGCCTTCTAATTATGGAACCAGTGGCTTCTGCTCTGCAGGAAGCCTCCAAAGTGTCAAAACCACAATGAAGTGAATGCTTATTAAATAAAGTGGCAGAATTCAGTAAGTCTTGTAAATCTTTGTTCTCTGTCATGGAAGGAATATCTCCAAGTTTAGCCTCAACAGCCTCCAAAGTATGCTGCTGATACTTAAGCATCTGAAAAAAGACAATTCACAGATCTAATGGCAAGAGTTGCAGAGGTATAGACTTTTTTACCCCACCTGTTCAGGGCCCTAGACTCCTTATCAGAAGGCACAGGGGTTTTAGCAATAGTAGCCTTAATATCCTTGGGGCCATGAGAAATAATTTCTGGATCAGCAGTAGGATTTTTAAAAAGGAACTGTTGAGATTCAGGAACCCTGGGGGCAGGAGGAACAGAATTAGGAGTTAAAGAATTTTCATTGAAAACATCATCCACAACTTCCAAAACTGGAGGTATAGCCAGAGGCTTATGCTGTGGCAAATCCAAAAATTCCCTGATTCTTTTCTTAGACTGTGGAAAATCCTGACATTCCCATTTAAAATGCTCACTAAGAGTATTCAAAGTATCCCCAAAGGAAAAATCCTCTGGAGGGGAGGCAGAAGGGATAGAGTCCTCAGCATCAGAATCCTCAAAGCCAGAAAAAAGTTGAGAATTTCCTTCTTCACCAGCAGACATACTGGAAATTTCAGAATCTGAGACAGACAAAACATCAGGAGATAATTCTCTAGCCCTGTTTGAAGGGGGAGGGATGAGAGCCCCTAATCAGGGAAAGATCACCCGCCACCTCTACCAACCGGGACTGAGGCACAGGAGGGGAAGCCAACGCCTGCTTGTGAGTAGGTTTGCAGCTAGAAGGTTTACTAGCAATCCGGAGGGACTTGGGAGGCCTAGCAAATACAGATGTCTGAACTAAGGTAGTCAGTCTGGTTCTGGTCTCATGTAAAGCGGCTCTGGACCCATCTGAGGTGGCAACAACCGGATGGTCTGAAGACAAAATAGCAGCCAGCAGCATGGGAGGACTGTGTAACGGTCTTGGAAGAGGCTTGCGGCTGGAAATCTGCAGGGGCTGCGAAAGCGCCTCACTGACTACCGCTGTACTGATGACCAATTTCTCCGGTGCGTCGTCAGTAGATTTAACCCCAGACCTGTTGCGGTCCTTGTCTTTGCGTTTCCTAGGTATATCCAAAGTTGGGAGACCACAGGACACCATACAGATGAACTTAGGCCAGATTCCAAAATGCTTATACAAAATCTTAGCTCTACGGAGTATGGTATGAGGGTTATAGGAAGCACAGAGATCGCAGTTAGGGACGTCGTGCTCAAGGCCCAAACAAGTTATACAATAGGAATGGAAATCACTGTGCGGAATCTATTTTCCACATGCAAGACAGTTATTAACTTTATCTGACATTCGTTAAAGCAAGAAAAGAGGATCCCCAACGGGGTACTTATCTGAAGGAGTCTTTAACTTGGTAGTCGGAAAACAAAATTAAGGTAAACGGCCGACCGGATCTAGTGCAAATTGCATCTGCTTTGGGCTCCGCGGCAAGAAAGACTGAAAATGGCGTTGGCTGCCTCACTTTATACCTGATGTTCTGACATCAGTTTTACAACTGGCGGCAGCAGATGTCCTATACCAAGGACTCTGGTATTCGGGACGACTGAAGGCTACCGGGAGCCGGATAACCCATATGTGAGGACTGCAACACTGAAACACGAGGAACATCAAGCTTATTTCTCCTATCGCTGATGGCCCGGGTATTAAACCCCAAACAAAATGACAGGGTAATCTAGGTTACACAGGCCTAAACAAAACACACACTCCTTGTGGGTGTCAGAATGAGGTATCAGATGCCCATAGGAAGTGCATTTCTTAAAAACAATTGGCTTCTCCACCATGGTAAGAAAAAAGGGGAGAAGGCCAAGGACAGAAAATAATTTTTTTGTTAGAAAGAAAGGAGGAAAAAAAGAAGAAAGAAAGAAAAAGAAAGGTTACCAAACAATGATAACTTTAACACTACCCTGAGAAGGGTGAGGAGTTACCAATAATGGTAATTGAGAGATATTCAAAAAGGGTGGAAATATGAGCGGAACTAAAGACTCTACAAAGGGTAAAGGGAGGAATACCGGTAACAAGTAACAGAAGATTAGTTAAAGGTAAAAAAATTATATTCTTTACTCACAGAAATTAAAGAAAGCTATCTCACAGCTTGACAGAGGGAGATCTGCATCCAAACCATTTGGGCCACAAACAATATCTGGGGTAATATGGTAATAAGGGGAACTGTGAGTAAGAAAGGAGCTTGAGAATCCTATCCAACATCTGGAAGAAAAGTGTCCGAGTCAGATCTATTGCCCATTAAATGAGGAATGAATAAAAATGACATCAGATCCTTCATTATAGATCAGTTCAAAGGTGTGAGTGTGGCTGTTACTCTGAGACAATTGTTCCTATCAGGAGGGCTAAACTTCATTATTTGAAGGTGTACTTAGTTTTGTGTGTTTGTATTCAGCTAATAGATTATGTGTGTGTGTGTTTGAGGGTTTTCATTAAAACAAAAAGTAATAATGGTAGGTTTGTAGTAGTAAGGGGGTACTGGCACGGGACTGTAATGTATTTATATTTACAGTCCACCTAAAACTGCTACAATGGAGCTTAAAATTCTGAAAGAAATAATCAGCTTCTAGCAGGGCATATTACTTACAGGTGGGGACTAGAATTTGATTTGCAACAGAGAGGATTGTATCTGGGAGGGGCCCAGAAGGGAAAACTTGACAAAAAATGAGTAGCTACTTTGAAAAAAATCTATGAAAACATTTGGTATGGAAGATGTGAATTCAGTAGTACGCACTTGGAGAGAATTTACAGATTATTCTTTAAAGTATAAAAACTGGGCTAGGCCAGACAGAAATTATATTTCACAGCAGTATGTGCATTTAATTGAACGTTTTGATATCCAATAACTATCTCAAATCATGCACCAATAATAAAATAAAGTAAAAATGAAACACAAGTGCTTCCCCACCTATTGGAAAACAGAGAAGAATTTAAAGAATGGGTAGTGGAAATTATTCAGGAGTAATTAGTGAAGAAAAAACATTTCTTCCAAAAATATAGCTAGGGAGTTGGATGAAATAAAAGTGGAGTTTAAAAATAGTGTAGAAATCAAAAGAAAAAGAGATATGGTTAAGAAATAACAAGAATTATTTACAGAGATTGACAAAGGTTAAATTAGTGCACAACAGGGAGAATCTCCAAGAACAAGAAGAGATGCAACTGCAGAGTGCTAAAGAGAAAAGTAGGGGACTACCTCAATAATATGCATGAGTTTAGAAAGGCTGCTGTTAAGAAACTTTTTTGATAACTCCAGAGCACAAAAGCATTTATTACAACTGCTCAAGCAAATGAAAGTAGAAATAGTTGTTTCCAAGCTTATGGAACCTATAACAAGGAAAATAACCAGAAATCCTGTAGAGGTATTAGAAATATTTTGCAAATGTTATGAAAATCTGTACAAAGCAGAGAAATGTAGAAATAAAAAAAAGCACAAATGGAAATGTTTATAGAAGAATTAAATATGTCAAGGTTACAGGCTCAATTACTAACATGACAGGAGGAGATGAGATAAAAATGGTGATGTATAACAAATCTGCAGGAAAGTCTCCAGGAATAGTTGGAATTCCTATGGAGGTTCGGGAGCTAGGAGGGAAGAAAGTGATAAAGATCTGGAAGGCTTTGTTTAACGGTATTTTAAAAGGAGTACAAGCACCAACATCCTGGAAGAAAGCTGTGGTGCCTGTAACACCTACAGATGGTAAAGATCCATCAGATCCAACTTCATATAGGCTCATTTTGTTTCTAAATCATGATAATAAAGTGTAATAAATATAAACGCTCAGGAGCAACCCAGCACAGAACCAAAAGTTCAGCATATATCTATGCACTTGAGGTATAGTCTCTAACAGTGACAGTATTTGATATAAATTCCAACAGCAGGTAGATAAAATCCAGAGGCAAAGTAAAAATAATATCCTTTTATTCCAGACACATGTGAAGGTAAGCGCTTTCGCCAAGAGGCTTTGTCAAACCTTGAACAAACAGAGTGTAAAATCACCTACTACTATATATCTATCTGGTAATTAGCTAATTGATACCAATCAAGTCAGCACTCCTCTTAAAGTCATAGGCTGAACACTGTAAGTGCATTTAAAAATGTATCATAACAAATAAGCATATTAAAACATTACATCCATATGGATAAAATTCAAAGATGAATGACACAGTTACCATGATTAAAAATATATACATATTAACATGTAAAATAAATATATATCACAGAACATAATTTTAAACACTGGTATACTAACCCCATGATTTACCTAACTACCAACTTCCTATTTTTTCAAGACAGGTTTCAGGGGAATTTTATCATTTAACCCTGGAATGGCATGTGCTTTAAACTGTATTATCCATTTAACTTCCATTATTTCTGTGTGATTCCTGACATCTCCACCCCTGATACTAGAATGATGCATTTGAATCACCAAGAAACAAAATGTATGTTCTGTCCCTACTTCAAGAATATGTTTGGATAGGGCATTTGTATTGGAACGAATGCGTATCTGATATAGATGTTCTCTGATAAGATCTTTAAGCCCCCTATCAGTTTTGCCTATATAAAACGCAGGGCAACGTGTGCATATTGCTAAATAAACTGTGTGTTCTGAGTTACAGTTGGCCACTACGTTAAACTGATGTGGTCACTGGGTGTACAAACATATTATGTTTAAAAATGTAGGGACAGTAGTTACAGTTGTTACATGAAAATGTAGCAATTCTACTGGGATGTCTCAGAACCATCTGCTCATTGGAATAACAAAGCATTCTATGCAAATTCTTTTTATTTCTAAAAAGAAATTGGGGATTTTCTCCCACTATTTCTTTAATTAATAGTTTAGTCATCAGGATTTGCCAATGTCTACAAATAATGTCCCTGATCTCTCTAAAATCATAAGTATAAAACGGACTGGAAGGTGCATTATACCATCTACTACGAAAATCAGAAAAATAAGGGCTGGCTCTCTCATGTCTGTATTCTTCCATACTCTTATAGATATTATCTATATCTTGTGCGTTATATGATCTGTGTAGTAACCTTCCTTTCAAGTTCATAAGCTCTTCATTGTACCCTTCTCGTGTTGGATTTAACCTGGACGCTCTAAAGGCCTGTCCCTTAATAATATTATCAAAGACAAACCTAGGATGCATACTCTGTCTGTGTAACATGGTATTCCTGTAGCAGGACTTCCTATAAATGCCTGTATTGAGTTGACCATTGCTCAACCTCTCTATATGGACATCTAAAAAATTGATGCTACTAGTTGATTCCTTCATTGTAAACTTGAGGTATTCTGTACGTGTATTAATTTCTTCATAAAAGAGATACAATTTTCTCTTACTACCTGTCCATAAAAAGAAGAGGTCATCTACAAACCGTTTATAAAAAATCACATACTTCTGATATCTAGGTAAAAGAAAAAGATGTTCTCTTTCCCACATAGCCATGATCAGGTTGGCGTAGCTATGGGCACAGGATGTGCCCATAGCTACGCCATCCTTCGGCTTACATGTTATTCTTAAAAGCAAAAAGGTTATTTTCCAACACTATTTTCAATAATGTACATATCAACGCAACCTTAGATATAGTAAAATTAGAGTACTGTGTAAGAAATACTTGTATTTTCTGCAAACCTATGCGGATAGGAATAACCATAAATAATGATTTAACATCCAGTGTGACTACAAAATACGGAAGATAATCATCTACTGATTTCATTTTGTCATATAAATCTAATAAAAATTGTTTCATGTCTCTGAGTATGATTGAATTATTATCTATTAACGGCCTCAAAGACTCCTCAATAAAGACCGATATGGGTTCAGTAACCCAGCCTCTACCTGCAACTATAGGTCTCATGGGAGGGTGTAAGGGGTCCTTATGTATTCTCTGATAACTCCTTTCTCTCTCAGGTCTCCCAAAATATCATTGACTTTTTGTATATGGACTTGGACCTCTCGTGGTGAAATGGGCATGTAAAAATTCCTCTCTGCCAACAGTTCTTCCATAAGTGAATCATATGCAACCATATCCATAATAACTATAGGACCACCTTTGTCTGCAGGTCTAATAGTAATGTTCCTGTCATTTCTTAGGTTGTCTAATGCTTTCCTATGTCTGTATGTTAAATTCCCTCTCTTAGTAGTACATCTATGTCTGCAAAGACTGTAAACATATTCTTTAACCAACTTGCAGAAAGCATCGAGTAAAGGATGGCAGTTGGGGTTAAATAGGCTAGGTTTTGAAAAACATAGATTTACTTCTTTAGTATTTATATTCTTGTACATCAATTTTAATTGTACATTGCGTACAAATAACTTAGTATCCAAGATGGTATCTGTTAAATTACTGTGGGTAGTGGGGATATAGGTTAACCCTTTGTTCAATAACTCAACTTCATCAATATTCAACGGTCTATGTGAAATATTCCAAACTATATCGGTGTTAGCCTCTCCCACATTTTCTTTAGAGTGGGCCCCCTCTGTTCCTCTCCAGATGCCTTCCTTTTCTGTCTCCCCCTGCTCATACAGCGACTCCTTCCCCTTCGAGGTAGGTTGGTAATGGGGAAAGGGGGGTGGATGTCTCAGATTCTGTCCACTTGTAGAGGCTACAACTTTAGGTCTAACTACTGGTGCATCACTGACTCATAAGCCAGTGTGCACAGGATTCACACTCAATTCAGTGGAAACAGTAGATGGACTACAACTACTAGGTACATCTACAATAACAGCATTAGCAGTTCCTGCCAAAGGTAAAGCACTAGAATCATCTAAAATATCAACGGGTTCATTGTCACACATATTAATTGTTCCATCACCATGAGATAAGCCAGCTATCTCTGTATTTTGATTTTTCTTCACAACATTAGGATTGTTTGAATTAGATACAGTACTTGTGAGATTATGCATCAGTCTGTCATTCCTAACGTTGAATTGTTCTCTATTATTAGAATTATAGTTGCGAGACCAAGTGAAGACCTGACCATTTGAGAAGTCAAAAATGTCACACTTCAATTTCTTTCGCTTCTGTTCGAGAAGCCGTTTCTCGAACAGAAACACACTGTCAAGTAGCGTTCCATCATATGCTCTATTTTCGCTGCAGGAAAATTAATTAGAATGTCATTCTGTTGTTTCTTAATACTATCTAAGTTTTATTTCTTCCAGTAGGAAGAATTCGTTTAGTAAAGACATATAATCCAGGCTCAGCTGAATATTTAACTGTTGCCAGCGATATAAAAGTTCAGGATACAAAGTTCTGGTCGTTGGCATCTTCAGTACACGAAGCCCTCTTGGTATGATTTTCTTTTGGATGCATGCTTCAAAATGGTAACGCTGCATCTGCATCCGTTTAAGCTTCAAAAGATTTGTTTCCAAAGATGTAAACGCCTCATTCAATGCGTCATAGTCCACCGCATCATTCGTAGCATCATTTCCTGGGTCCACTACCGCATACGCAAGTAGTGGATTGGACTCTTCAGTCACACAATTCAAAAAGCGATCCTGGTAAGAAGTACCTTTTAAAGAACTCCTAGGATTATATGAGAGTTCTATGGCTTGTTCGATCCTTTCTGCCATGGTTCCCTGATGGTAGTAACAATAAGAAAAATAGAGTAAACTGAAAATAAACACGTCACCCACCAAGGGATAAATGCTCCATAGCCTAGAAAGTGCAAAATAACTGTAATAAATATAAACGCTCAGGAGCAACCCAGCACAGAACCAAAAGTTCAGCATATATCTATGCACTTGAGGTATAGTCTCTAACAGTGATAGTATTTGCATATAATTTGCATAGAATGCCTTGTTATTCCAATGAGCAGATGGTTCCGAGACATCCCAGTAGAATTGGTACATTTTCATGTAACAACTGTAACTACTGTCCCTACACTTTTAAACATAATATGTTTGTACACCCAGTGACCACACAGTGTTATCAGTTTAACGTAGTGGCCAACTGTAACTCACAACACATAGTTTATTTAGCAATATGCAAACGTTGCCCTGCGTTTTATGTAAGCAAAACTGATAGGAGGCTTAAAGATCATATCAGAGAACATCTATACCAGATATGCATTTATTCCAATACAAATGCCCTATCCAAACATATTCTTGAAGTAGGGACAGAACACACATTTTGTTTCTTGGTGATTCAAATGAATCATTCTAGTATCAGGGGTGGAGATGTCAGGAAATCACATGGAAATAATGGAAGTTAAATGGATAATACAGTTTAAAGCACATGCCAGTCCAGGGTTAAATGATAAAATTCCCCTGAAACCTGTCTTGAAAAATAGGAAGTTGGTAGTTAGGTAAATCATGGGGTTAGTATACCAGTGTTTAAAATTATGTTCTGTGATATATATTTATTTTACATGTTAATATGTATACATTTTTAATCATGGTAACTGTGTTACATACTCATTCATCTTTGAATTTTATCCATATGGATGTAATGTTTTAATATGCTTATTTGTTATGATACATTTTTAAATGCACTTGCAGTGTTCAGCCTATGACTTTAAGAGGAGTGCTGACTTGATTGGTATAAATTAGCTAATTACCAGTTAAGATATATAGTAATAGGTGATTTTTACACTTTGTTCAAGGTTTGACAAAGCCTCTTGGTGAAAGCGCTTACCTTCACATGTGTCTGGAATAAAAGGATATTATTTTTACTTTGCCTCTGGATTTTATCTACCTGCTGTTGGAATTTATATCAAATACTATCACTGTTAGAAACTATACCTCGAGTGCATAGATATATGCTGAGCTTTTGGTTCTTTTCTGGGTTGCTCCTGAGCGTTTATATTTATTAGTTATTCTGCACTTTCTTGGCTACGGAGCATTTATCCCTTGGTGGGTGACGTGTTTATTTTCAGTTTACATGATAATAAAGTATTTATGTTTATACTGGCTAAAAGAAAGGCAAAGGTGATGCCAAAATTGACAAATATGAATCAGTGAGGTTTTGTGGAAGGGAGGCAAACATTTGGCAATATTGATAGAACAGTGATGATTCAGAGGGAAGCAGAATGTAAGAAAATAGCACTGTTGTTGGTGGGTCTTGATGCAGAGAAAGCATTTAGTACAGTAAGCTTGGATTTTATTAATGCACTGGAAGCATCTACATTCCCTGATAAAAATATAAGGTTGATTAGAAGGATATATGATGGATTGGAAGTGAAAATTAAAGTGTGGGGGTTCCTCTCCGATAAGTTCTGTTTGAGCAGAAGAACCAGACAGGGGTATCCTTTTCCCCTTTGTTATCTGTATTATATTTAGAACAATTGGTAAAGAAAACAATGAACTCAGAAAGTGAAGGATATAATTGGTATGATAATCAAGAAAAGTTGGCTTTATTTGCAGATATTATTCTGTACCTAATACAACCAGAAAAGAACATTTAATGAAGACAAAACAAAGGCAATAGCTGTAAACTGTCTACCTATACACAGATTGGTTCAGCAATACCCATATTTATGGGGACACGATAAAATGAAGTACTTAGGAGTATGGATTAAAAAGGATTCTGTTATGGCAGCTACGGATATGCAGGAAGAGACTAAACAAAAGATACCACAAAAACAGAAACTGAAATCTCAGTTTTATGAATATGGATATGGCAGGATACAAGCAGTGAAAAGGTTTTTAGTTCCTTTCGTTTTATACACAGGTCAGGTGTATTTTATCAACCAGAAGTGAAGTTGTGTATAGCAATAAAAAAGTTGAAGAATTTTATCTGGGGGAACACGTGCAACAGTCAAGTTGGATAAGTTGATCCTTCTAACAGAACAAGGTGGTTTGGGATTACCTGATTTGAAGGGGTATTTCAAAGATTTACAGTTAAGGCTCCTATACGTAGCACAAGAAAAAAGCTATAATTCAAAATGGCAAGAGATGATGATGAAATGGGGAAAGCTTAAGAAATAAGGAGAGACTGAGACTCTATGCTGATCCTTTGAATAAAAATAACCATACAGAACATTATATTCATAAATTAGCAGAAAGTATTCTAAGAACTAAGCCCACACAGGAATGGAGAAAGGAGATTTTTGTTAATAAGGATGACTGTGATTAAGGGTACAGATAATAGACAAGAGGGGGCTGGAATTTACTGGAGAAAACTGGCAAAGGAACCAAGGTATTGGGAGCCGTATAATTAGAGAGGGAAAGGTAATAGAATGGGAAGAAGCCAAAAATTCATTTGGACTGCAAGCTACATTGTCTTCCCTATCAAGGTTCGATATCAGAGTATAGGCAAAGAGAAAGGAATAGGGCAATCCTAAGTGAAACACTAGCACTGGCAGAGTTTTTAATACGGACATAAAATACTGCATGATAACTACAAGAATCAATCAGAGGATGTTAGAAAGGATTGAGAAGAGAGACTGGATAAGCAATTCACAACGAAACAAGGGGGGTATATGTAAGACTCCCAAATATGCAACAAAGTCTAGAAGATTTAGGATGTCTGCTTGGAAGTGCTTACATGGTATTTTATATCACAAGCAGACTCCAAATAAATTTTCCTTGAGTAGATTGCAAGTGTTGGAGATGTGATGAGGAAGAAAGAGATAATTGAGAACATATTTTTGGGGAGCGTAATGAGTTGGCAGATTTTAAAAATTCCCTGCAGACTACTTTATCAGAAATTCTCGATGAGCAAATTGGTGCAACTAAGGAAATTATTTATATTTTTAAGCTGCAATACAGAATCAGAATTGCTAGACATAGTAAGGCCTTGCAGAGTTTATTTCTGGTGGCCGCCAAAAAAGCAATTACTAGAAAACTAAAATCAAAGTCTAAACCAACTATACTAGAAGTAGTGAGTATAGTATCAGAGATAAAAGAAATGGAAGTGGGATCTTTTGAAAAGGGTAGGAGCAAATTACATAGAAAAAAATGGAATTGTGGAAACAACACATGCAGAATAACGTTTTGGAAGAGGAAAGAGGTTTTAAAAAAGGCAGGAACTGAATGGGCTATGTAATGTTTGACTGACAATAACTGTACAGAAGATATGTGTTGTATAATGTTTGCAACGGAAAATGTTAATATGGTTTGTTTTCATTTATATAAATGTATGACTGCCTATGTCATAAGTGATAATTCAATAAAGATATTCC
The DNA here is from genome assembly GCF_019279795.1 of Protopterus annectens. NCBI lineage: Eukaryota > Metazoa > Chordata > Ceratodontiformes > Protopteridae > Protopterus > Protopterus annectens. The sequence continues at coordinate 485,440,372 of NC_056746.1, read as the reverse complement.
TTGTTTCCAAAAAAAAAAAAAAAAAAGTCTACAAATCTCCCTGACTCATTTGTCCTGCACGATGGCCAGCATGCTTTGGGATGCAGGGAAATATGAACCCCAATTGCTTCCACAGGTCCTTTGTGGTTTTGATGACTATTTCTGTTGGAAGGACCATAGAACTATTGCTTTTTGCGGTCCACCTGTGCAGAAATCCAAATATATGCAGGAGTTCCTAGCAGTACACTGCTCATACTGGGTCTGTTGGGATATCTTGAACCAAACTGTCTTCACTCTTTTTTTGATCCCTGGCACAGGATTTCTGTGGAGCTATAAACTTTATCCCAATAGCTGTGAGAGTTTTGTCCTCCTGTTCACTCTGTTGCAACCCATCATTAACTTTTGGTCCAAACAATGTGGACCCATTATACAATGTTAAAGAAGCCTAAACCAAGTCTATCTCCTCATGGAGATGCTTGAATCGGCTGCTCGATCAGCAGTATAATCCAAAAAAACTCATGGTGCGAGTAGTTAGTGTTTGCAGCTGCCACTTCTGATTCCATCTTTTCCATTCATAACAGTGACAACTTTTTCAGGGTCATTTAAGGTTTTATCTGGTGATCCCACTGAAATCTTGTCAAATGCACTAAGCAGTTGAGGTTTCTAATAAAAAAAAAACACGGCCTTACACTTCACAGTTTAAATATTGCATGATTAGGCGTGTAAGCAATACAACACAGACTCCAACATTGGTATAATGAACCCAGTCACGAATCTAATGTTCTTTTAAATATAGCCAGGCTCACACTACATTTTATAGTTAATGGAAGTTTATTCCACTTCCTTGTAATAAACTGCTATACAAAATCAGTTCTTTTAATAATTCTGTTTTTGGCCATCTTATATTATCAAACTATTATCTCTTAATGTTCTATTGTTAGGAACTTTCTTAAGGCCCAATAATATTTGCAGCTGTTCATCAACAAATCCTCTGTAAGCCAAGTACAGTCTGCTCTGATAAAGTAATTAGGCTACTGAATACAGACCAAAAATTGTAGTATTTCCTTATATAATAGATTACGACACAATCAAATTATTTTAGAGAATTTTCTTTGTATCCACTCAACAATATGTCCCCTTAGAATATAAACAGAGCAAAGAATTGTGTTTAAACATGGGCCTAATTTATTTAAAATAAACCTTGATTAACAATTCAGATCTAGAGGCTAGACATCTAAATATGAAGCCTATTATTTGATACATAAACTGGCTTTCAGAGGCAACCCATACCCCTAAATTCCTTCTCTGCAGGATGACTGGCCTGGAGTATCGCTTTTACTGGCATCACAAAAGAGTCAACAAGGGGTCCTTTATTCCATTGCTGTCTGTCTTTGAGAGGCCTAAGAATTTTGTCAGGTTTTCAGGGAATGTTCTAATTTTGTATAGCAGATTATTGCAGGAACGTGGCAATGATGGTAAATATGAACACTGTATGAAGGATCAAGGCAAAATCAACAGCTACTGGTGGATTTTTCTATGGCAATTTGATAACCTAAACATTTCAAAAACTTACAGGTATTCATTTTTCTTCCAGCACTGAATAAGTCATTTACTGGAAGTGATTATAAGCAGAACCCTTAGAATATAAACAGAGCAAAGAATTGGGGGGCCCCACTAGTGAACTAAGGATAAAATTGAGCCTGTAAATGTCAGCTCACTCTCCTTAACCAAGGTACAGGGGGGTTTGTTACAGGCTGTGGCGGTGGAGGGGCTTGGCTACTGACAACATAGAGGTTGAGAATTAGAATAAAATCATTGGTTAGGAACTACTTCAGACGTCCTCAAATAAAGAGAAGCTATTCTTGGCAGTCAAAAAATAAACTCACCATCATTAATTACTTTGAGTGTCCTCCCAAAGTAAGACCTGCCTTTCTTGAGCGACTAACACCTGCTGCTTAACAATGAATTCCAAAGGATCTAAGCTAGACCATTATTGTGTGATAGTTTATCTCCACATTCCCAGCAATGCCTTTTTTCCGTTATTCGTTTGTTAACTGACTAAGTGAACTGGTCCTCACATCCTTTTCAGCCACGACCTGGGTCTCAAGGGCACAGGCAAATACTCTATACATAGATAGTTTACAGCAACCTATTAATTATGTTTTTGAAAAGTGGGAAGAAGCTGAAGTACCTGGAAGAAACACATGCAGCTATGGGAAGAACATGCATAGTCCACATACAGAGAGATCAGATCTCTGGTTTGTACCTCAGATGCTAGAAGTGTGACTCAAAGAGATGACCATTAACCTGCTGTTCTATGCTAATTTACTAATTAAATGTCCTAACCTAGCAAATACTGCTACTTAAATCAGTGTTCTTATGCTACTTCTATGACCAGTACTTACTGGCACAGACTGCTAATGAACCTTTAAGCCCCATCTTTTCTGCAGATGCATTTTTAAATATTAACATCTACTGTGTTATTCTCCTACAGAATGTTTTTGAACTACGGATCTGTATACCATTTTGCAATGCTTCTCAGTCAAAGTTCTGGTAACACAACATGAACCTGTCATAAAAGCAAAGTGAACAATACTATTTCAAAATACTTCATACCATTAGTGTATGCAATGGAAATACCAAGACTTAAAGAAGACCAACAACAGAAAGTATAATGCATAGAAGTACATGCTGGGAATGAATGAATGAATGAATGATGGAACAGTGCTGTGTACTTCCACCCAGATCCTGTAAAAGGGCTGTTAAACTTTAGCTGCCATATTATAATGCCTTTTAGTATGTAGTTCCTGAGCAAACAGATGAGGAGAACCACTTTGAAGACAATCTTATTAAGTATCATCCAAATTATCTTCACATACTTTAATGAATAAAGTGGCTATTATGAGTACGGATGCTATAGAGTGTATAGATGAACATCTGCATCATTACACTTTGCTAAAAGAAAGCCTTGTTTGTAGTCTGTTATATACATTTTTCTCAATGTATTACATGTACTCCATCACACATTCTATATCATAATATACACAGTAAGTTATTCTAAAGTATTTCTCTGGTTGTAGGTCAATTGCTCTCAAATACTTTAATGAATAAAAATCTCTTTAAGCTTAATGATGTGATGGAGTAGAAGCACAATTCTTTTCCAGGCAAAAACCTTGCTTGCTATTTACTAATACACATTTTTTCAGTGTACAATGAGAAACCCTCTCTGAGTTGCTGGCTACTGAGACTTGTCTGCATATATCAACTGGACACAAGCTGATTTAAGTATACTTTTCTCTGCACTTATTTAAGAAAGATTTGATTCAGTAAATATTGTGTTTCTGTGTCTATCTGCAGTTAGTTCCCCACCTCCACTCCCTGTTTCCTGTTGTGGTGTTAATCCTGGTGGCTTTGGAATTGCCCGCCCCTGCTGTAAATCTGTTTTTGGACACTCCTCCTGGACCCATCTTCATTTGCTCACTCAACTGAGTACAGTGAGATCATATTTTGATTTCAGATACTCCTACCAGTCCCATCTCCCCTGCTGTGTACAGAGAGAGCACTTGGGAAGGACACTCCCCTATAGTATCTTAATCTGCTCTGTTTCCTCCCTCTCCTCCCTTCTGAGCTTTACTGTATTTGTGTTTCTTTCTACTTTATTACCTTATTTTGTGTTTGCCTCTTCTTAAAAGTACTCAGTTGAATTTATTCTGCTGCCTTTATTACTGCTTGTTAGTAGCCTGATTAAATTGTAACTGTTATTCTAAGGCTTTTGGTTTAAGCACTTGGGCTTCAAACCAGTTGTTTTACATTAAGAAGGTTTGCGGTCTGCACTACTGTGGCAGGAGAGGTAGCGTACATCCTTCTAAGTTGGGAACTGCTGACTGAAGGCTCAGTGTCTGTTATTCTAAAAGTGTATTAGTTCTGGGTTAAGCAATTGGGCTTCATGCCAGTTATTCTACATTAAGAAGGTTTGTGGTCTGCACTCTTGTGGGAGGAGAGGCTAGATTCTGCCCTTCTGAGCTGGGAATTTCTGGTTAAAGGCTTATTGAGCATGCTTACTTGAACTGTTTCTTTCTGAAATCGGTACGCCATGTTTGCTGTAGCATAGACTAGATTCAGGCTTGCTGGACTAGCTATGTTTGCATAACTTGTGCACTGATCCAGGCCATCTTTTTTTGGAGAAGGTTTCTCTGTACTCTAGTGGCAGGAGTGTGCAGTTAGAACTTGTCTGATTGAAGACTGCTGGAACAGGGTTCAGTTTTGTGCTTTTTAACTGGTTAATTGGGTAAAGTGTTGTTTTGATTGTATCTGCTCGATTTTCTGAAAAAAATACATATATATATATATATATATATATATATATATATATATATGCATATATATGTATGTATGTATATATATATATATATATGTATGTATGTATATATATATATATATATATATATATATATATATTTATTTATTTATTTAGAACTCCAAAATATTCCAGCACTCAGTACTTAGTTTATTTACTTATATATATATATATATATATATATAGATACATACACTTGTTTCCCAACTTTCTGAACTAGTATAGTCCAGTTTTCAGGTCACTGCTAAATCCAGGGCTGTGTTACAAGTTTCTGTGTTGTCCATACCTTACTTGGATATAAGGAAGTTTCTCTGCTCACCTGTGAGAGAGGGGAGCTTTGAGCAGCCTATCTGTCCCTGGAGGAGTGGTTTCAGCCTAAAAGTTAGTGGTTTACTGGCCATTTTGGGCTAATTTCTATCTCTTTCACTTCCCTGCTATAAAAAACGCATTTGCGCAGTTTTTGCACTTGTATTCCGCTCAGCAAGTGCATTCCAGATGTTCTGCAGAGTCTACAGCAGCTGAGAGACAAAAGAGAGACTTTGGAGTGATTAAATATCATTTTTCTGCTTTTCTTGCTGTCTTAAACTAATTTCGCCTAAAAAAGCCAGTTGTTTTAGCGTTTCTGTGATTTAAAAAGTTTGTTATTGCTACATATTGTACTTATTTGCTGCCTGCACTTGAATTAAGTTGTTTTTGTGTTTAAATAATCTGTTTAACTGTTGTTGGCTACACACTAAAGTGTGATAGCCTTTTCTGTGCATTTAAAGTGTTGTTTTGATTGTATATGCTCTATTTTCTGAGAAAAAAAACAAAAATATATACTTGTTTACTGCCTTTCTGAAATAGTATAGTCCAATTTTCAGGTTATTGCTGAATCCAGGGCTATGTTACAAGTTTCTGTGTTGCCCATAACTTACTTGGATAGAAGGAAGTTTCTCTGTTCACCTGTGAGAGAGGGGAGCTTTGAGCAGCCTATCTGTCCCTGGAGTTGTGGTTTCAGCCCAGAAGTTAGTAGTTTGTTGGCCATTTTGGGCTAATTTCTCTCTCTTTCACTTCCCTGCTATAAAAAATCACATTTACGCGGGTTTGCGCACCGGGTAGCTAGAGTTAAACTATTCTCGGCTCCACGAAGTCTACTCTTTAATTTTTCCCTTAGAACTAGACAAACCTTCAACTTTAGCACTCAACCATTCATTTCACAGTCAAGCACTTGCTTAAAACTCACAGCAAACATTAACCCTAGCACTAGACCCCCCCCCCTATACTGTCCAGAAGGACAAGGCTCTCTATTCGTCCCCACCAGCCAATCAGAAAAACAGCTTACTCTACCTATTCTGGCATGTCCAAAGGGCAGATTCCGGTGTACTCTCCAGTCCAACTGGTGAATCTGGGCATTTTGAGGCAATGTTACAACTGACTCATGTACACAGACAACCCTCTCTTCCTACCACCAAAAAATATATGTGAGAGATGCAATTATACAGCCAAATTGGAGGCAAAGCTCTCTCAACCCAAGAGGGCAGATTCCGGTGTACTCTCCAGTCCAACTGGTGAATCTGGGCATTTTGAGGCAATGTTACAACTGACTCATGTACACAGACAACCCTCTCTTCCTACCACCAAAAAATATATGTGAGAGATGCAATTATACAGCCAAATTGGAGGCAAAGCTCTCTCAACCCAAGACTGGAACTGACAGTCAAGAGGAGAAAGGCAATACTTGCAACACACCACCAGTCTCACACAGACCTAATAAACCAACACTGGCAAATAACACACAGGAATACATGAAAACATACTCGGAGGCTTTAAATAAAAATCTGCAAAAGCAACAGAGCCTCCAAAGGACACATCCAAGCAACCTCCACACTCCATCACCAACCATGAAACGTATAATTCACATAATCAGTGTGCCACGCAATCACAGCCCTTAAGGCAAAATAACATACCCAATACACTAGTAATAGGCGACTCTATAGCCAAGCACACTGATGTCCCACTAACAAGGCTGGACAAGGAGAAGGTTACAGTTAGCTGCCTGTCAGGAGCCAGGATCCACCACATAACACAAGCATTCAGGTCACTCCAGAACAAGTACAAATACGACTCTGTCATTGTCCATGTTGTTGTGAATGACCTGAGATGTACCTCCCTGGACTACATGAAAAGAGACATGGAAGAGCTCTCTGATCATGTAGCCCAGGCTGGTATGACCCTGAGCAGCATCCTGCCCTCACCAAAAATTATGCCACAGTATAAAGAAAAAATGATCAATTTCAACAATTGGCTAAGTTTCTGGTGTCATTCAAAGGGGATCCAGTATCTGTCCGCCTGGGATGACATGCTCGACAAGCCACGTTGCTTTGCAAGAGATAGCTTGCACCTGTCACCCTTACGCTTTCAAATACCGGCCAAGGCTCTTGCCACCTCCATAGTGCCTTTTTTTAGGTAAGCTCAAAAGACAAACCCACCACCATAAATAGCACAAGTATCCAAAAACTGAGGGTAATGCTACTCAACGCCAGAAGTCTAAACCTCAAAATTAATGCACTTGAGGCACTCCTCAGTATGGAGAACATCAACATCTGTGCAGTAACAGAAACCTGGTTTAAGGGTCCTGAGAGCACCCCAGCACTACTAGGCTATAACTCATACCATACCTTTCGGCCACAGAAAGTACAGTTTTGCACCTACCATAAATGTAGATGTTCGAAGATCCACATTGCTGCAGTCCTTAAACTTGGGTAGTCCGCTGTCCTCGGTCGGCCCGAATATCAAAGTATTAGGCTGACGTCGGTCAAGGCGCTTAAGACTGACATCAGGACGTCAGGGTACAAATGCGCATGACCGACGTCATATCCTCAGTCTTTTCTTGCCCCAGATGTCAGAAGACCCTAAAAAGAAAGGTCAAAACCAAAAGACAGCAAAAAACAACCAACCACCCTTGTACTAATCATATGTACAACCCAAACCACACAACCACCTCTAACTACAGAGGGGAAGGAGGGAGGGTAAATTGGACTGCAGCAATGTGGATCTTCGAACATCTACATTTATGGTAGGTACAAAACTGTACTATGTTCTTCATCTCACATTGCTGCAGTCCTTACACTTGGGTAGAATCCCAAAGCAGAGGTAAGGGAGGATGGCAAAACTATAAAGCAGTAGGAGCTGCCAAAATGCCCTGTAAAATTGCAGTGGCAAAACCAGCCCTAGATTTAGAGTAAAGTGGAAGGTGGTAATGCTTAGAGAAAGTATGCACTGAACTCCAAGTAGCTGCCTCCAAAATATCTTTAGTTGCCACCCCTTAAAAAGCTGTAGAAGTGGCAGTAGCCCTAGTGGAATGAGGCCTAATCCCAGCTGGAATTTCCTTACCATGATGGGAATAACAGAAAGCAATACAAAACCCAATCCACTTAGAAATAGTTTGTTTTGACACAGGCTTGCCCTGAGAACCCAAAGCAAATGAAACAAATAACTGCTGAGACTGCCTGAACCCTTTAGTTCTGCTCAAATAATATCGCAACTGCCTGTGTATATCCAAAGTGTGCAAAATCTTTTCCCCTTTATTTTGGGGTTTGCATAAAAAGTAGGCAAATGAATAGTTTGGTTTAAAGCCACACTAGAAACCACTTTAGGCATAAAGGAAGGATTAGTATAAAGATACCCTATCCTTATGGAAAATTAAGAAAGGCTCAACCGCCATAAGGGCCTGTAATTCAGAAACCCTTCTCAGAGGTAATGGCCAACAAAAAGCAGTCTTCCATGATAAATATTTCAACTCAGCAGTAGCTGCAGGCTCAAAAGGTTGTAGAGTGAGTTTCTCCAACACAAAATTGAGATCCCAAGCAGGAGTAGGAGCTCTACGTGGGGTCTTATATTCTTTGCCCCTCTAAGGAATTGCTTAAACAAAGGATGAGAAAACAATGGTGGGTCACAGTCATAGTGAGCAGAAATTGCTGCAGCATGAACCTTAATAGAAGAGAAGGACAAACCTTTGTCCAGTAACTCAGTAAGATATTGAAGAGCCACACTTAAATTAGGCTCAGAAACATCAAATTCCTTTGCTGTACTCCAAAATAAAAATCTCTTCCATTTATCTGCGTACACTTTCCTTGTACTAGGCCTTCTGGCCTCCAAAATAACATTCAAAACTTGCTGTGGAAGCTGAGACCCTCCAGGGTTTAAAACAGAATATGCCAGGCTGTTAGGTGAAGAGAGTGAAGTTTTACATTGAGTAAATGACTGTTCTCCTGAGACAGCAGGTGTGGAATCGAAGGCAAAGGCCATGGAGGCTCCCGTACCAGACTTCTCAGTAATGGGTACCAGTGCTGTCGAGGCCAATCTGGAGCTATTAAAATCATCTTTGGCTTGTCCTGTCTGACCTTTAGGAGTACCTTTGGGAGGAGAGGCAGAGGTGGAAAGGCATACACATGAAGATTGCTCCAATTGAATGAAAGAGCATCCACTTTCCAAGCCGTGGGATGAAACCTTTTTGTGCAAAACTTTGGCAGCTGGTAGTTTAGTGGAGAAGCGAACAGATCTATGTCTGGAGTTCCCCATAACACTGTCAATTTCTGAAATACATGAGGATCCAATTTCCACTCGTGGGGATCCATAATTTGTCTGCTCAACACATCTGCTAAGGAGTTCTGTGCTCCCAGCAGAAACCTTGCCTGAAGATTTAGCTGTAAACTGAGAGCAGTCTCCCACAAAATCATTGCTTGTCTGCATAGAGGATAAGAATGTGTTCCCCCTTGCTTGTTGATGTACCACATGACAGTTGTGTTGTCTGTTAGAACCAACACCTGCCCTGGAAGAAGTAAATCCTTGAAAGCTATTAATGCAAATTAGACTGCTAACATCTCCTTCAAGTTGATATGTAGATGTTGAAGTCTGGCAGGCCACGTGTCTTGTACCCACTTTCCATTTAGATGAGCTCCCCAAGCTTTGTCTGAGGCATCTGTCGTTAGAATCTGACTCGCCTCTGGCCGGGTCACAGAGAGTCCCTTGTTTAGGTGACATTCCTGAGCCCACCACAAAAATTCCTTTTGAATGCAAGGTATTATCTGAATGACAGTGTCCATATCTTGGCAGTGCTGTGTCCATACATTTTGAGATACCATTGTAGCTTCCTCATATGCAGTTTGGCATTGGGAAGCACCAGAATACAAGATGCCATGAACCCCAAGGCTTGAAGGACTGTCCTTGCAGTCAGCCTGGACTGATGAGACAATTGATGGAAGTAAAGAGAAAGATTCTTTTGTTTGTCCGGGGTCAAAAGGCCATCTGGGATGCTGTATTCAGTCTCACACCCAGAAAGCACATGTCCTGAGAGGGTACTAGACTGGACTTTATTTCGCTCACAGAATACCCCAGGCATCTTAGCACTGCTATCACATACTGTAAATGATGAAGAAGTTCGTCCTTTCCTTGGGCCAGAATCAGGCAATCGTCCAAATAAGGATAGATCTGTATTCCTCTTAGCCTGAAGAAAGCTATCACTGGAGCCAGAACCTTCGTGAACACTCTGGGCAGTAGATAAGCCAAAGGGCAATGCAGAGAACTGATAATGAGAAGTCCCAGCCTGAAAACGCAGATACTTCCTGCAACTTAGCCTGATAGGAACATGAAGGTAAGCCTCCTTGAGATCCAGAGTCACCATCCAGTGATCTTTGCCCAGCAGAGGTAAAAGCTGTTGTAACGTCAACATTTTGAACTTGGGAATGTCCAGATAAGTGTTGAGGATAGATAAATCCAAAATTGGTCTCCACGTGTTCCCCTTCTTTGGTACTAGGAACAGGCGAGAATAAAATCCTAGGCCCACTTCTGGCAGAGGGACCGGTTGTATGGCCCCTATTTGGAGCAGCAGAGAAATTTGTTTGTGAGCCTCTAGTCTTTGCTGAGGAGGAACGTCCGGCATGCCTTTGAAAGGAGGCAAGGTATGGAAATAAAACCTGTAACCTCGGTGTATGATATCCAATACCCATCTGTCCTGGGTAATCAAACTCCAATTTTCCTTGAAGAGTGCCAACCTTCCTCCAAGAAAGGATCTGGCAGCTGAAAAGGTAGGTCATTGGGCCTGTTTACGAAAGGACTGGCCCCTGCCCTCCCCCGAAGATTGTGCAGGAGAACTCCCTGTTCTAGGTCTGAAGGAGCTCTGAGCTCTGCCCCTACCACGTCTAGATCTACCCCTAGACTGTGAATCATAAGAAGGGTACGTCCACCCCTTAGCAGGCCAATTCCTACTAAACTTCGGAGGCTGAACTTGCAAAAAATCTTTAACAGCCTGCATAGACTTAGCCTTGTCTTCCATTTTCTTCAAGACTGACTCCACAGGTGAACCAAACAACACATCAGACTGTAAAGGAGCATCCAAAATCCTTGTCTTAACATGGTCAGATAAATTCTGATCCCTCAGCCAGGCGTGCCTGCGAAGAACTGACCCAGTGGCAGCCACCCTAGACGAGGCCTGTACAGCATCAAAACCACATTGTAAAGAATGCTTACCCACCTGCTCAGAGACATGTACCAAATCTTGTAATTCTTTACACTCAATGCCTTCCGCCAGAGCATCTACCTTAGACTTCAATTGAGAAAGAAGATAGTTTTGATATTTCAACATGTGAAACTGGCAATTCAAAGCCCTCATAGCTAAGGTGGAAGAAGTATAGACTTTCTTTCCCCATCTATCCAAAGCTCTGGCCTCTTTATCTGGAGGAACCGGATTTTTACAACAGAGGCCTTGACACCCTTAGGTCCCTGACTAACAGTTTCTGGGTCCGCCCTAGGACTCTTATAAAGATATTTATGAGCCTCAGGCACCCTGTAATACCTATCCGGTTTAACAGGAGCAGGAGGCAAAGAATCAGGATTAAGTGAAGCCTCTGCAAACACATCTTCCACAACATCCAGAACAGGTGGTATAGCCAAAGGCCTATGCTGGGGTAAAAGCAAAAATTCCCTAAGCCTTTTCCTGGAATCAGAGAAGTCCTGACCTTCCCACTTAAAATGCTCCCTCATGGAATGAAGAGTCTCTGAAAAAGAAAAATCCTCTGGAGGAGAAGCAGAAGGAGTCGAATCATCTGCATCAGAATCAGAATAAGGAGAGTACTCCTGCAAGTCTTCAGCCGAAGACTCCGAAACATCTGAAGCCTGCTCAAAACTCCCCAACTCTGGTTCCACCCTAGGCCTCTTATCAGGAGGGGGCAAAGAACCCCTAATCAAAGTAATTAAATCTTCTGCCATTTTAAGCATGTGCTTCTTGGGCACAGATCCTGTAGAACTAGGAGTGACACCAACAGAAGCTAAACCTGGCCTGCCTCTGGGAGAAGCCTTGGAAACAGAAGGAGAGGGCCTAACCACCCTAGGAAGGGAGGGGAGTACAGTAACCTGAGAAGCCCCTTCAGCCTGACCTGCCTCCTGAGAGGCTACATCCTGCAATAACAAAGTCTCCCCCTGGGACTCCAGAGAAGCCTCCGGCGGAACCACCGGTTCCACTGACGCCTCTAAAGAACGGGCGTCCGGTACGGACGACTCTTCTTGCCTGGGTTTAGCTGCTTTGTCTTTGCGCTTCTTCGAAGAAGCGGGCGTCGGAGCATCCGACGGCATCTTATAATTGCACCGCTTCCCGAAGGCCAACCTGGCACAATCTAACCTTCGCTTAATAGTGCGCTTATTGAACCTAGCACAAAAGCGACACCCAACAACGTCGTGCTCAGGCCCCAAACAAGGAATACACAAAGTATGATAATCTCTATGCGGTATCTGTTTCCACAAGAAATACAGTTATTCACTTTTTCTGACATCCGGTAAACCACTGAGGCAAGAAAAAACTAAAATATTCCCCAACGGGGTACTTAGCCAACTTTGACTCGGTCTGAAACTCCGAATTCGAAAAATTTCAGAACGCCGAACGGCACTTGCAACGCTGCTTCTGCATCGGACCATGCGGCAAAAAAGACTGAGGATATGACGTCGGTCATGCGCATTTGTACCCTGACGTCCTGATGTCAGAATTAAGCGCCTTGACCGACGTCAGCCTAATACTTTGATATTCGGGCCGACCGAGGACAGCGGACTACCCAAGTGTAAGGACTGCAGCAATGTGAGATGAAGAACATCCAGGACTGAAACACAAAAGGTGGGGGTGTATCCATATTCATCAAGGATACCCACACCTCCAGGTTAGTGGCGCAGCACAATGCATCAGAGATCATTCATGTGCAACTAACAATGGGCAAAACTGCAATCCAAACTGTAGCTTGCTACAGATCACCACCATGTCCAGGACCCCCTTTCCGCATTTCTGGAGACACTGAGAAATATGAAGGTCCTACCAAACACCCTAATACAGGGTAATTTCAATTACCCAAACATAAACTAGGAGAACTACTCAAGTACTAACTCCCTTGCCCAACGTTTTCTAGAATTTATAAACTCGAATGCCTTAGATCAACTAGTCAACACCCCCACCAAAGGGAACATATTGGACCTGGTCATCATCAACATGGGCGACCGGTGTTCCACACCGGAGGTCAACCCCTTGCTGGTTAGATCAGACCATAGACTAATCACTCTGGATATCCACATTCCGTTCCACCCCCAATCAAGGAAACCATCATGAAAAACTTTTCAAAAGCAAACTTCACGTTACTTAAGGCCGAGGTGGAAAGGTTCACAGACCCCATGCTACAGGACAATGCTGTCCAAGCTGCTGAAACCTTTACAAAGGCACTCTATGAACATCTGCAGGAATGCATGGATCGTGCTATCCCAAGTAAAACCAAGAATCACTCCTCCAAGAAAAGGAAACCAGTCTAGTGGACCCCTGCCATAGACAAGCTATACAACAGGAGGAGGAAACTAGTACAGAAAAGAGTAAAATCTCAAGAAGGAAAGACATCCCTGATCAGTATCAGCAAGAAACTACGATCCCTCATTAAATCATCCAAGGCTAGTTTCGAAAGAAAAATTGCCAATGACTCCAAAGATAACCACAAAGCATTATTTAGCTATGTCAAGAACCTAAGTGGAAACTCTCAGATCTGCTCTGAGTTTGTGCAGAATGGCACAAAATACACTGAACCGACTGATACTGCCAACATTCTGGCAGACAGGTTTAGTGCAAACTTAACCCCCCCTCTCACCCCCTAAAGGGCCGATAACCATACCAGAAGAATGTAGGGCCCTGTCAATCACTGACACACAGGTTAAAACAGCCCTATCCAAAGCCAAAAACACAGCTTCAATGGGACCTGACAGTGTCCCAGGCTGTGTCTTACAAGAGCTCCAAAATGAACTAACCCCTCACCTAAACACACTGTTCAAACTCAGCCTCTCTACAGGCTACGTACCCACAGAATGGCGCATAGCAACAGTTATCCCACTCCACAAAGGTGGAGCCACAACAGACCCCAGGAACTATCGCCCTATAAGCCTGACTAGCCTGGTCTGCAAGGCTATGGAGTGCATCATCATGGAACTCATTAACAGAGACAATGGGAACCTCCAAACCTTGGACCCTACCCAGTTTGGCTTTAAGGGCAGATCATGTGTCCTAAACCTGGTGGACTTCTTTGAGACAGTTACCAAGGCTTTAACACCATTCCACATTCTAGTATTATAGACAAGCTCACCACCTTGAACATAAACCCCTACGTCACGAGATGGGTTGCCAACTGGCTCATGGATAGAACCCACATAGTGAGAGTTGTAGGCTCTATGTCCTACTCTAAACCGGTTACAATTGGAGTCCCCCAGGGCTCATTCCTAGGACCCCTCCTGTTCGGTATATACTTCTCAGAGGTACAGGCAAGCATAGGAGGACTATGGGTGCCCAAGTAAGCAGACAACTGCAAACTAGGGGCCATAATTGATTCCCCGGCTGATACAGACACCCTCCAGAAGGGTCTCACTGAGATGGATACCTGGTGTCAAAATCATGGCCTCAAACTAAATGCCAAAAAGTGCACAATCATCCCCTTTGGAAAAAACAAAGTACCCATGAACTATCACATAGGTGTTAGTCCCCTAAATACAGAAAATGTAATAAGGGATCTGGAGACCCAAGTAGATAGTAATCTCTCCTTTGATAATCATATTGCCAAGGTGGTTAGAAAATCCTTCTATGTGGCCCACCTAATCACAAAAGGGTTCGCATCTAGAACAAAAGAGGTTATTGTGCCTCTCTACTCATCACTCAAACGCATCATAGAATACAATGCCCCATTTGGGATGTACCTTACAAGACACCTGCAACAACTGGAAAGACCACAAAAGTACCTCACCAAGAGGATTACTGGTCTCAAACAGATGCCGTATGCAGCCCGACTCAAGAAGCTCCAGCTGTACTCGGTTGCATACCGCTTACTCAGAGGTGATCTCTACCTGACATACAAGGCCATGTCCAACCCAGAATTGATGGACATGCTCCACCTAAAAAAAATAAATAAATCCTGGAGAGCCACACGCTCTATAGTGATACAAACCTCACCACAACGATAAATAGGACATGCTGGAGGGATAGATTCCTGTCCCACAGACTCCCCATGCTTTGGAACAGGATTCCAATATATATCAGGCAGAGCTCCTCACTAACACTCTTCAAGAGAAACCTTGACGGGTGGATGGGAAACAGAAAATTTACCCCGGGGATCACCGCAGTGGCTCTGCTGGACAGTGGTGCAGGGAACTAATCTAAGGGGGTGACAAAAGCCAACACATTCTGGCTAGGCTTATAAATGCCCTTGGGCAGATAGCCTAGTACTTACCTATGAACATACCCCACACCACAGTCTGCACAATGAGTTATTCCACAACCGTGCTATTTTGGATCTAGGTTGGTCTCTCAACAAAAGACAATGACTGAAAGCAGTCTTGTGCACAAAACATATTACTGAAACTCCCTTAGATCAACGTGTTTTATTTGGAATGCAAGGTCTTGTGATTTCTGCTACAACATAAGAGGTACAAAGAAATTCTTCCTGCTCCGACCTTTTTGGAAGAAATGGGGATTTTTTTGGCAAATTGGCAAAAAATGTTGGAATGCACAAATGCTTGCATCTAATGCTTTCTCATTTCATAGTTTTCCTTTCATCACTGCAACTTTGAAATGTAGCTCATCTTTATTCAGATTCATGGCATTATACTGGCCAAACTAAAATTCAGTTTTACATAATCACAAAAAAACAAAACAAAAAAAAAACAGTCAACAATGGAAAACATGTTGACTAAACACAGAAAATAAGCATTTTTGCAGAAAGGCAAGTCACACACCCCTTGCACCTCCATGATTAATTACTTTTAAGGTTCCTCAACTGCAGAGGCAAGAGCATACTTCATTACTGCAACTGTTCAGGGACCATGAATTTTACCTCCTATGAGCAATAAAACAGGATCTCATTGATACATGTCAACAAATCTGCACTGGAAAACAATGCCACTGACAAGTTGCTTCTTCACTCCTGATGACCACAATGACCAGCACTACCCTGTGTAACACACAGACAGAAGCTGCAGATCCTTTACAAATGAAAGCAACACCTACTAGCATATATGTATTTTTGCAAAACTAATGGTACAGGATGGAGAAAATACTTAAGTCACATGGCAGAAATGAATATGATGAATACAGTGAATGTACTAAGTAACAATCCATGAAAAACAATGACAAAGTGAGAAGCAAGAACTGTGGTTCACTATTCCACACTATATGAAAAGTACACAAGAAAGGAAACACAAACGGCTGCAAATAGCACAATTTACAGGTTGTCAGAAATCATACACACTCTGGTAACAGGAGTAGGAAGTCTGTAATTATGAAATCGTGTAATCATGTCATTCTCTGTAACTTCTACAGAAATATTCACTTATAATTAGATACTGTTTTTACTTCATGGAACATTGCTGGGTTGATTAATTCTGCTTGTCGAACACTGTGTAAACATGCACTCCATTGAAACTTTTACAGAACTACGTACTGGCAAGGCAGAGAAGCCTCTTACTCAAGGAACCATTGCTGGCCATTTTACTTTTGCCAAAATCCACTGTTTTCGAAGTTACTTGAAGTTTTAGGCATGTTGCTGAGGCACAATCCCTTCTCTGTCACCTGTTCTGAGGGCATTTAAGTCTCGTATGTCCAGGTTGGTGACAAATCCCACATGTCCGCTGCTTCTTGGGACCAGGTCCTTTCTCAGAAGATCTGCTTCCTGTTCTTTTAGTACTCATTCCTTGTCCCCTTCCTGCACCATTCATTCCAAAGTGTGCATTGCTGAAATCTCTGCCAACTCCTCCTGATCATCAAGGATAAAAATAAACATTTAATTTGGTTGATAGTTTTGCAAAAAAAAAAAAAAAGTGTTGAAAGTGTTGCATTAAAAAGCAGAGATTAAATACATACTGCAAATGAATTAGACATACTTTAGAAAGACAGTGATTAAATGCATTGTTTCAGAAACACCCACTATGTATCACTGCAGAATGTTCTCCACTGGTCCCCTTCACATACAATAAAGAATTAGAATTTACTGTACTCTGCTGAAGGGGCATAGGACAAACCCAAAACAATGGCCAAACAAGTTACAAAACTGAAGATAACTCACAAAGCAATTAGAGAAATTAGGTAAGCAGTCACATTACTAATGTACAAGCCATGACACTAAAGACAGCAACTACTATCCTGCGCCTCTGGCACAGAGGGATAACACCATGACTATGGCCCAGGTGACCCAAGTTCAGGCACTGATGACCTCACGGCTCGTTCTGATGTACACAGATTACCACCAGAAACAACTCACTTCCACGTACCATGAATGGATCCAATACTAACATGTCAGCATATAAAAACTCCTGTGCTGCTGCACAGCACTAATGCCAATAATTCCAACATGAAATGAATGTATAAAATAAATGTTACTGCATTCTTAGTGCTTTCTGTCATAACTACAACATAGACTTCATCAGAGATTATACTCTGGTGACGAGAGAACAAATGGGCTAATTATAAGACAGCAGGGTCACACAGAAGAAAAAATGTATGCGAAATGTGCACAATTTGTATAAATAGACACACACACACACACACACATATATATATTTATATATATATGTGTGTGTGTTCATAGGTTGGTACCAGGCTATCGGCCCTAGGGCCTACACAAGCCTAGCCATAACAATTCCCTAGATATTTCTTCCCACAATATTTACTTCCCTGGACCCCTGTCTAGCAGGGCGACTGACGTGATCCCCAGGGTGAATTTCCTCTCTCTCATCCAATCGTCAAGGTTCCTTTTGAAGAGGACCAAGGAGGCGCTCTGCTTGACATATATAGGCAGTCTATTCCAGAGTATGGGGGGGGTCTCTGGGTCAGGAACCTATCCCTCCAGCATGTTTTGTTCATTGTGATGACAAGGTTTGATCCTTGGAGCATGTGGCTCTGAGGGATTGGGATTTCTTTAAGTGGAGCATGTCCAACAGCTCAGGGTTTGACATGGCCTTGTATGTTAAGAAGAGATCGCCTCTGAGTAGACTATATGCCACAGAGTATAGCTGGAGTTTTTTTTAGATGGTCAGCATAGGGCATCTGCTTTAGGCCTGTGATTCTTTTAGTGAGGTATTTCTGTGGCCTTTCCAGCTGTTGCAGATGTCTTGTGAGGTACATACCAAATGGGGCGTTGTACTCTATAATGGGTCTAATGAGGGATGAGTACAGTGGGACAATGACCTCCTTTTTTCTGGATGAAAAGCCCTTAGTGATGAGGTGTGCCACATAGAAGGATTTCCTGACTGTTGTGGTGATGTAGTTATCGAAGGTGAGACCACTGTCCACCTGTGTCCCTAAGTCTCTCATCACACTTTCGGTGTTTAGTGTACTACCACCTATGTGGTAATTCACAGGTACATGCTTTTTCCCAAAGGGGATAACTATATATTTCCTGGCATTGAGCTCGTGTCCATGGCTCTGGCACCAGGCATCTGTTTCTATAATGCCCTTTTGTAGAATATCCACATCATTTGGGGATTCAATAATGGCTCCCAGTTTGCAGTTATCTGTGAACTTTGTTAGCCAGAGTCCCTTAGTGTTGGCCTGTACGTCAGAGAAGTACATGCCAAACAAGAGCTGTCCAGGACTGAACACTGAGGTACTCCACTTGTCACTTGTCTGGAGGTGGATTTGGAGTCGGCTACTTTTACAGTGTGAGTTCTGTAAGTAAGCCAGTTGGGCAACCCATCGAGTGACATAGGGATTAATGCCCAACTTAGTAAGTTTATCTATGATTCCAGAGTGGGGGATGGTGTCGAAGGCCTTGGCGAGGTCCAGATAGGCTGTGTGGACCACCTTACCCTTGTCCATGGCTCTGGAGACTAATTCGAAGAAGTCAGTCAAGGTTCAGGAGACAGGATTGGCCCTTCACGAACCCAAACTGCACGGGGTCCAGTGTTTGAAGATTGCCAATGTCTTTGTTTATAAATTCCATGATAATACGTTCCATGGTCTTGCAGATCAGGCTCGTTAGACTGATGGGGTGGTAGTTCCCAGGATCCAAGGTGGATACCCCCTTGTGGAGTGGGATAACTGTAGTCGTACACCACTCAGTGGGCACAAAGCCTGAGGAGAGGCAATAATTAAACAGGACACTTAGGTGAGGTGCCAGTTCATGTAGTACATAGCCTGGGATGTTGTCTGGTCCCACGAATGCTGTATTTTTAGCCTTGGAGAGTCCGTTTTTACCTGTGTGGCCGTTATTACTGGAATTTGACAATCTTTCGGTGTTGATATGGGCCCTTTAGGGGGTGAGAGGGTGGTGAAGTTTGCACTGAATCGATCTGCCAGAATATTGGCAATATCCTTGGGATCAGCATATTTAATGCCATTCTGTTGTAGCTCAGAGCAGATCTGAGCATTGCCATTTAGATTCTTGACATAGCTATAGAATGCCTTGTGGTTGTCTTTGGAATCTTTAGCAATTTTATTTTTGTAACTGGCTTTGGAGGATTTTATGAGGGATCTCAGCTTTTTACTGAGGCTGGTAAGGGAGTTTTTTGCATCCTGGAATTTTCCTCTTTTCTGCAACAGTTTCTTCCTTTTGTTGTAAAGTTTGTTTATGGCAAGGAACCACCAGATTGGCTTCCTTTTTTTGGAGGAGAGTGTCTTGGTTCTATTGGGGATGGCACGATTCATGCACGAGTGGATGTGCCCGTACAGTGCCTTAGTGTAGGATTCAACAGTCGAACTTTCAGTTCCTGTCTGCATGGGTGTCATGAAGTTTGTCACTTCTTACTTGAGTAGCATGAAGTTGGCTTTTGAGAAGTTTTTTATGGAGGTTTCCTTACTGGGGAGTGGGGGTGGGATGTGGATGTAAAGGGTGATTAGCTTGTGGTCAGACCTGACCAACGAGGGAGTGACCATAGGTGTGGAGCATCGATTTCCCATGTTGGTAATGACAAGGTCTAGGATATTGGAGCCCTTGGTGGGACTAAGGATTAGTTGACCCAGGGCGTAGGAATTTATGAATTCCAAGGACCGCTGGGCAAAAGTGTTGGTAAACAAGTAGTTTTCCCACTTAATGGCAGATTAGTTGAAATCGCCCAGTATTAGGGTGTTTGGTTCCATCTTAATATTTTCTAGCATGTTTAGAAAGGTGTAGTGAGAATCTTGGGGCATGGTGGTGGATCTGTAGCAAGCTACAATTTGGATTGCAGTCTTACCTAGTGTTAGTTGCACCTGGAGAATTTCAGATGCATTGTGTTGGACAAGTAGCCTGATGTTGTGAATATCCTTGGAAAATATGGACACTCCACCTTTAGTGTTTCAGTCCTGGTTTGGTGGCCGAAAAGTGTGGTAAGAGTTGTAGCCTGGTATTGCAGGGGTCCTCTCTGGAGCCTTGAACCATGTCTCAGTTACTTCACAGATATAGATGTTCTCCATTTTTAGGAGTGCCTCGAGAGAGTGCATTTTGAGGTTTAGACTTCTAGCATCGAGTAGCATTACCTTCAGATTTTGCATGCTTGTACCTGTTTACAGTGGTGGTTTTGTCCTTTGAACTTTGCCTAAAAAAGGCATTATAGGGGTGACAACAGCCTTAGCCTGTAACCTGAATCCCAGGGGCGATAGGTGCAGACCATCTTTGGCAAAGCATCGTGGTCTGTTGATCATGTCGTCCCAGGCAGACAGATACTGGATCCCCTTGAAGTCAATAATTTTGTCCTTATACTGTGGTATCATTCTGGGCGAAGGCAGGATGCTACTCAGGGCTAGGGGCATACCTGCCTGGGCCACATGATCCGAGAACTCTTCCATGTCTCTTTTCATGTAGTCCAGGGAGGTACGTCTCAAGTCATTCACTCCAACATGGACAATGACAGAGTCATATTTGTACTTGTTGTGGAGTGACTTGAGTCCATGTGTTATGTGGTGGATCCTGGCATCCGACAGGGAGCTGACTGTAATTTTCTCCTTGTTCTGCCTGGTGAGTGGGACATCAGTGTGCCTGACTATAATCTCACCTATGACTAAAGTATTGGGTACGTTATCCTGCCTTAGAGGCTGTTGCTGGGTGGCAACTGGTGTTGTGAGCTATGTGACACTTTGGTTGTGATTGGTGTTAGTTTGCGTTTCAGCTTTGGAGGTCCTTGTTGCTTGGGCAGGTTAATGCTAAGGGCCTCCACATATGTGGGTTTGGTGTTGCTATGTGTGGGTGTTGGTCGTGTGGGTTTAGAAGGGCTATGTGTTGCTTGAGGTGTAGTGCGGGTGTTAACCTTCTCCTCTTGACTGTCTAGCACAATCTTGGGTGGAGAGAGCTTTGCTTCCAGTTTGGCTATGTAAGTGGATATCTCGCAGGTTGTAGTGTTGGGTGGTAGGAGGACAGAGTTGTCTGTGTACATCAGGCAATTGCTGCATTGCCCCAGTATACCCAGATTCACCAGGTGGACAGGAGAAACACTGGAAGCTGACCCTTGGGCATGCCTGGTTTGGTGTTTTTTTTTTTTTTTTTTGTAAAGTACAAGAGCTGTTTTCCCTTACCATAGCAAGGTACTTTGCAATTACAGGCTGCTTAGTGCCTATGATTAATTTCTCCTTCTTTACTAGGAGAGTTGAGTGCTTGTATCGGTTTAAGACTTCCTAGTGCTTTCCAGCAGGTTTTAAAGCAAGTGCTAGTCACAGGGATGCTTAAAAGTAAGATGAAAAAAAAAAGGTTTATCATAAACACTGCAGTGTGTACTAGAGGAGTTAGATGTGAAAGTAGGTAACTTAAGTTTTACCTGACTAAAAAGTTAAGTTTTAGTGGAGAGTCACTATTTTTAAAACAGCAAGATAGAGTGAAAGGGGGTGGTCACTTTCATATTCTGGTACTATGGAATACAGTAAGATGGCCAATAAATTTAAATAGTTGAAGGATGTAGTTTTGTTTAGGTCTTTGTCGTAATCATAGTTTCAGTAGGGTTTGGCAGTAAGGTTTCTGATAAAGTAGAGTTGTGTAAATTTACCCTAACAGTAGATGTCCTACTGATCACTGTTAAAGTATTCCAAACAAATGGTTCATCACCGTTGACATCTGTCCTGGGTACCAAAACTTAACCTTCCTTAGCCCTTGGCTAGATGAAACAGAAGAAGTAACCAATGTTGTCTTGGACAAAAGGGGGTAACTAGTAATACGTCCAAGGTGTGACCTCTGCTCACAAGCATAGGAGTGTATAGGCAAATGTACAAGTGTAGATCCTCAGACTATCTCTAATCTCCTGACAGTGTGACTGGTCAGCTAGGAGGGGCCAAGCATAGATTCATAGGTAGGTACTAGGCTATTGGCCCAAGGGCCTAAGTAAGCCTAGCCAACAAGGTTTCCTGGCTTACGCCACCCAAGAAAGTTATTTTCCTGTGCCCCTGTCAAGCAGAGCCACAGACGTGATCCCTGGTATGTATTTCCTATTTCCCATCCACTCATCAAGATTTTTCTTGAAGAGTGCCAATGAGGAAGTTTGCTTGACATAGATGGTAGCTTGTTCCAGAGTATGGGAAGTCTCTGGGACAGGAATCTATCTCTCCAGCATGTCCTGTTTATTGTGGTGACAAGGTTTAGGTTCCTAGAGCATGTAGTTCAGAGGGATTGGGATTTGTTTAGGTGTAGCATGTCCAACAGCTCTAGGTCTGACATAGCTTTATATGTTAGGCAGAGATCACCTCGGAGTAGGCAATATGCTACGGAGTAAAGCCAGAGTTTTTTTGAGATGGTCAGTGTAGCGCATCTGTTTGAGGCCAGTAATCCTCTTTGTGAGGTACTTCTGTGGCCTTTCCAGCAGCTGCAGATGTCTAGTGAGGTACATTCCAAAAGGGGTGTTGTACTCTATAATGGGTCTAATGAGTGTCGAAGTAGAGGGGAACAATGACCTCTTTTTCCTGAATGAGAACCCTTTTGTGATGTGGTGTGCCATGTAGAAGGATTTCCTGACTACTGTGGTGATGTGATTTTTTGAGACGGTCAGTGTAGCGCATCTGTTTGAGGCCAGTAATCCTCTTTGTGAGGTACTTCTGTGGCCTTTCCAGCTGCTGCAGATGTCTTGTAAGGTACATTCCAAAAGGGGTGTTGTACTCTATAATGGGTCTAATGAGCGTCAAGTAGAGAGGAACAATGACCTCTTTTTCCTGAATGAGAACCCTTTTGTGATGTGGTGTGCCACGTAGAAGGATTTCCTGACTACTGTGGCGATGTGATTATCAAAGTAGAGACTACTGTCCACCTGGGTTTTAAGGTCTCTTATCACACATTCGGCATTAAGTAGACTGCCGCATATGTGGTAGTTCATGGGTACAGAGTATTTACCAAAGGGGATGACAATGCACTTTTTGGCAATGAGCTTGAGACCATGGCTCTGACACCAAGCATCTGTCTCAGTGAGGCCCTTCTGTAGGATGTCTACATCATTTGGGGACTCTACTATGGCTCCTAGTTTGCAGTCATCTGTGAACTTAGTTAGCCTAAGGCCTTCTGTATTAGCCTGACTTCAGAGAAGTAGATACCAAACAGAAGAGGTCCCAGGACTGAACCCTGTGGTATTCCACTTTTCACTGGTTTGAAGTCAGATTTGGAATCTGCAACTTTTACAGTGTGTGTTCCGTCAGTGAGCCAGATGGCAACCCATCTTGTGACGTAGGGATTTACACCTAGTTTAGTGAATTTAGCTATAATTCCAGAATGGGGGATGGTGTTGAAAGCCTTGGTGAGGTCACGATAGGCTGTGTGAACCACCTTACCCTCGTCTATGGCTTTGGTGACTGCCTCAAAAAAGTCGATCAGATGCAGGAGGCATGATCTGCCTTTCACAAACCTGACCTGAGTGGGGTCCAGAGTTTGAAGGTTACCAATGTCTGTTTATGAGTTCCATAATGATATGTTCCATGGCCTTACAGACCAGGCTCGTCAGACTAATAGGGCGATAGTTCCCGGGATCAGTGGTGGCTCCCCTTTTGTGGAGTGGGATAACTGTTGCTGTGCACAGTGGGCACAAAGCCTGATGTTAGGCTATGACTGAACATGGTGCTTAGGTGGGGAGCCAGTTCATTTTGAAGTTTGTGTAAAACGCAACCTGGGATTTTGTCCGGTCCCATGGATGCTGTGTTTTTGGCTTTATAGAGTGCAGCTTTTACCTGCGTAGTTGTGATTACAGGGGCTCTGCATTCTTCCTAGATAGATATGGGCCCTTTAGGGAGTGAGAGGGGGTTAAAGTTAGCACTGAACCTATCTGCCAGGATGTTGGCAATATCAGTTGGTTCTGTAATTTTCATGCCATTATGCTGTAACTCAGAGCAGATCTGGGTGTTGCCATTGAGATTCTTGACATAGCTGGGTGTTGCCATTGAGATTCTTGACATAGCTGTAGAATGGTTTGTGGTTGTCCTTAGAATCAGTGGCAATTTTGTTTTCGTAGCTAGCTTTGGGGGATCTTATAAGGGATCTCAGCTTCTTACTGAGGCTGACCAGGGAGCTGGGATTTTACTCTCTTTTGTATCAGTTTCTTCCTTCTGTGTACAGTTTGTTTATGGCAGGGGACCACCAGATTGGCTTCCTTTTTTGGAGGATAGCGTCTTTGTTCTGTTTGGGATAGCACAATCCATGCACTCGTGTAAGTGCTTATAGAGTGCATTTGTGTAGGATTCAGCAGTCGTAACTCTATTGTCCATCTGCATGGGTGTCATGAAGTTTGCCACTTCTGTCTTAAGAAGCATGAAGTTGGCTTTGGAGAAATATTTTTCCATGGTTTCCTTAATGGGGGGTGGGGGCGGGATGTGGATATCTAGGGTGATTAACTTATGGTCAGATCTGACCAACGAGGAGTTGACTTCAGGTGTGGAAGTGGTAAAGTAGCAAGGAACCTCCTTAGTCCTATAGTTTTGCTACAAAGCAGAAAAAAGGATAGAAAGATAGAGAGAAGAGGTAGTCAAGAAAAAGGGGAAGAGTGGCGGAAAGGCATACTGCCACAGTGCTCATTAGGACAGCTGCTGTTATGGTAACTTCTTGCACAGTTGTATGATATTCTAACTGAAAAACCTGTTGCACTATTCCAAACAATTGGATGATTCCCAAAGATGGAGGAAATGTATGGGGGTTGGCTAGTTGATATAAGAACTGTCCAACAGGCCGGAGAGGAATGACCTACAGAAGGCCGCCCTGTACCTTGAAAAGCCATCAGTCTTGTAGTGTTTAATGAGGGTGTGTACAGAGAACCAGGTAGCAGCTTACAATATGGCCCTGGTGACCACTCCTTTGTAGAAGCCCCTGAGGCATTAGGGCAAAGATTTGGAATGCAGACAGTAACAAAAGGAGATGGATTTAGAGATACAGCTTACAATGGTTTGCTTGGATACTGGGTGGCCAGCTTTTTATCCATAAAAGAGACAAACAGTTGATCAACCTTCGAATGGATATGGTCATGTGCAAATACAACCTCTGCCATTTGTGAATGTCTAGAGCGTGTGGGAGTCTTTCTCCTCGGTTCTGTGGGTTGGGGAAGAAAGCAGAAAGACTAATGGCTTGGTTGAGAGAAGGCTCGTTCATTACTTTTGGTATGTAGGTGGGATTAGCTCTCAGGTCACCCTGTCCTTATGAAAAATAAGAAAAGGAAAAATGGCCATGAGTTTCTGTAGCTCAGACTCTCCTAGCTAAAGTGACAGCAAGAAGCTGAAAAGTCTTCCAGGTGCAGAATTTGAGATTAGCTGAGGCTGCTGGTTTAAAGGGAGGCAGAGTAAGCTTTTCCAGCATGAAAGTGAGGTCCCAAGGAGGGGTAACAGGCCTCATTCATGGTCTTAGATGCAAAACCCCTTTAAGGAATTGTTTGACCTCAGGTCTAGATATAACAAGAGGGCTGAGGGGCAGCCAGGAAAGTGACTGTGCACAGGTGGCCTTTAATGGAGGAGTAGGCCAGACCTGCATCCATGAGCTCACACAGGTATTTTAAGATGGAAGCACCCCTGACCTGTTGGAAATATGGTTATTCCTATGGAACCAGAAAGAAAATTCCTTTCATGTGGCTATGTAGGATTTAAAAGTAGTGGGTCTTCTTGCTTCTTGGATAACTTTAATTACATCTTCTGAAAATTGGTGCCTAAAAGGAATCAGAACCCTATCATTCACAAGGTTAGGTTTAGGGATGACAGGTTGGGATCTAGTAATGATCCTTTCTGTTGAGTGATGAAGTAAGCCTTGTGTGGCTGTTTGCAGTCTTTGCTCTTGTCTAGATGAAACAGAAGAGGGAACCAATGATGTCTTGGCTAAAAGGGGACAACTAGTACGAGGTTTGTTTTTTCTTTTTGGATCTTTAGCAGAACCCTTGGAAGGAGAGGTAAGTGGGGGGGAGGCACAGAGGAACTTCCCTGTCCACTGAAACGTGAAAGCATCTGTCTTTCAAGAAGATGGGAAAGAGCTCCTGGTGCAAGACAGAGAAATTTGTTTGTTGCTGTCTAAGGCAAACAGATCTATCTGAGGTGTCCCCCGATGGTGAAGGATGTCCAAGATGAGTTCTCTGTTCAAGGTCCATTCATGAAGGTCCTCCAAGGCCCTACTTAGGATATCTGCCAAAAGACTGTCCTGTGATGGGATGTATATGGTGAGTAGAGACATGCTTTTATGGATGTCCAGGTCCCAATGATTCTGTGCTAGTCTGCAGAGTTGGTATGATCTGGTGCCTCCTTGACTGCTGAACTACCAAACGAGTGTAAAATTGTCTATGAATACTCAAAGAGGACCTGGTTTCCTAATATACGAGAAGACCTGAACAGCTTGGCTGAGGGCCTTCATCGCTTTCAGGTTTATGTGTTCTCTTTGGAATTTTGGCTGCCATCTACCCTGGACTGTGTGGGCGCCTGCCCAGGCCACCCATGCCTTGTCCAAGGCATCTCTGTGCAGTTCTGAAACTGGAACTGGTTGGGAGAAGGGGAGTTCTGGGTTACATTTCACCTGGGACACCCACCAAGACATCTCCTTCCTGAGGCAAAGTATGAGGGGAATTACAGTGTCTATATGATGACAGTGTTGACCAGACTGGTTTCAGGTACCAATGACTTTCCTCACAAGCAGTCTTGCTAAATGGACCAACCTGAATAGCGGCTGCCATGAATCCCACAGCTCTTAGGATTTCCCTGACAAAGCACAGGTCGAGGGAGGAAAGGCTGTGCAAATAAGCTTTAAGGTTCTGTACTTTTTTCTGAGGCAGGTAAGTCTGCCACCTTCTGATGTCCAGAAACACTAGGTCTTGGGTGGACAGAAGGGAAATTTTTTTTGTAGTTGACAGTGAACTTCAACTGTAGGAGGAGGCTGAGGATGAACCAGAGATACTGTAGCAGGATCTGAGGTGAGGTACCCTGGATCAGCTGATTATCTAAGTTGGGATAACTCTGAATACCTAGAGTTAGTCAGAATGCTATCACTGGTGCTTGACACTTTGTAAAAACTCATGGGGCTGTGGAAAAGCCTAAAAGACAAGTCAATAAACTGAAAGTGAGATGAGCTAGAACAGATCTGCAAGGATCTCTTGCAAGAAGGATGAACTGGTTTATGCAGGTACGCATCTTTTAGATCCAGGGATACTACTTACACTAGAGGAAGTTTTGAAAGACAGCAGTGTTTACAGTTAGAGCAGTTTGAAGGCTGGCACTTTTAAAAAGGTGTTTAGCAGATACAGATCCAGTATGAGATGCCATTGCCCTCCTTTTTGTTGGAACTAGGAAGCGTCTGGAGTAAAAAACCCTTAATACACATTTTATGGGTACTGGTTTTGTAGGGTCTTGTGCCCGCATTTCTTGAAGTATGGGTGGTAGAAGATAGACTTGGTTGTGGGGTAGGAGGGATGCCATTCAGAGGAGGAAGTTCTTTCCAGGCCATGGCATAACCCCCTTTTGTAATGGAAGGACACAATGGTCTGTGATGATCTTTCCCTAACTTGAGACTGACTCAGCAAGTCTTTTGGACAGGGGTTGGGCAGAACTAAGAGGTTGGGGGGTGTTGTATTATAAATTATCATAGAGATTGTTCCACAAAAATGCCTCTCAGATGTGGGAATCATTCTGTTTTTCTAGGAATCTCTTTCTGGTAGCCTTCTTGTATTTTTCAATAGGTCTAGAGTCCTAACAAAATAAGTGGGCTTGGCTGGGTAATTCCGCTGGTATCTAGGCACAGAGGTTAACATAATCTACCTGCAGTTTTTCATTGTCTTGTCTTGTTCTTGCAGAGTTAAAATAAGCTGGCAGCTTGTGGGCAACAAAAGGTATTTGTCCAAAGGAGAATCAATAAGTTTGGCTTGGAAGTCTTCTGGCATGGGTTGGTTGCATAGCCATGCATGCCTGGGAATGATGGGTGCCAGTAGAAGCTGCTGTAGAAGGCCTCTACAGCATCATAACTACATCTGATATTGTGAATGGCTACCTGATTAAGCAAGGACAACACTTATTGTTTGGAATCAGGCCCTTGTGTACTCACCACTAACTTGTTTAAGAAGTTCAGAATAGATAAAAAGTACTTGATCATCTGCATTTGATAATTAATAGCCCTGGATACCAGAGAAGATGATGTATAAATCTTTTCTCCCTACCTAACTATAGCTCCCCTCTCTTTGTCTGAAGGGCATTGGCAATGGGAAGGTTTACCTAGGGTTACCATATGGCCGGGTTTCCCCGGACACGTCCTCTTTTTGGGCTCCTGTCTGGGTGGTTTTTGAAATTTTTGTGATTTGTCTGGGTTTTTCAAAAACCCGGACAAATCGCAGAATTTTCAAAAAACAGACATCCCTATTTCCTCTTTCTTCCGCTTTGTTTTTTTTTTTTTGATTGGCTCGTATGCCGGTATACGAGCCAATCAAAAAAAATTGAAAAACAGACCTCTGTTCAATGCGGAACTGCTTGATGTTCCGCACTGAACAGAAGAGGGTCTGCTGTGCGAGTTTTTGATTGGCTCGTATACCGGTATATGATCCAATCAAAAAAATCGAAAAATAGAGCTCTGTTCAATGTGGAACTGCTTGATGTTCCGCAGTGAACAGAAGAGGGTCTGCTGTGCAAATTTTTGATTGGCACATATACCGGTATACGAGCCAATCAAAAAAATTGAAAAATGGAGCTTTGTTCAATCGGAACTGCTTGATGTTCCGCACTGAACAGAAGAGGGTCTGCTGTGCAAGTTTTTGACTGGCTCGTATACCAGCATATGGGACAATCAAAAATCGCCAAACACGGAGCTACTTATCTTTAATGCGGAACTGGGAAATTCTACATTAAAGACCAAAGAACTTTTTTTTTTTGGTCCTCACCTAGTGTGAAAGGCCTTTTGTCCTGACCAGGCCAGTCAAGAATCTGGCAACCCTAAGAGGACAAAAAAATATGTGCTGGTATAATACCAGCACATATTTTTTTGTCCTCTTTTGCGTAAAACCAAATAAGGTAACCCTAGGTTTACCATAAGACAGCAATACTGCAAAAGGTCCTGCCACTGGATTCTTATACAAGAAGTTAAGTTAGTCAGGTGTTTTGAGTGCAGGAAGCTGTGAATTAAAGAAGTTAAGTTAGTCAGGTGTTTTGAGTGCAGGAAGCTGTGAATTAGGGGTAGTTGAGGAAGACAGAAGAACATCCAAGAAAGCCTCCAGAACTTGTGGAAGAGGTGAAGGGTCTGGAGTGCCCATTTCCAAGAGGCTGTAGTATATTTTCTGGACCTCTGAAATCTGTCTAGATTCCCACTTAAAATGCTTCATCATGCTTATAAATGTTTCTCCAAATGAAGCATCTTCACCAAGATAGTCAGGTGATATGGTGTCTTCATCATCAGAAGGGATTTGGCCAGGGGAGTGTATCTGAGAGGAGTATGCCAGACAATGTTCAGAGTCCAAGGTGACTTCCTCTTCAGAAGATGATGTATCCACAGTCATTGTTTAGGGTGTGGAAGAAGGATGGGCAGAAAACAAAGGAAGCTTCAGGGACAAAATAGCTTTGAGAAAAGTCCATTCATTCCTTCTCTCTAGATGGGGGGGTTCTACTGATAAGTACAGTACAACATAAAAAAAATTAAATGCAGAAGCATGCTGATGTGTTTGTATTACATGAAAAATACATACAGTATCCAGCACTTTGATATTTATACACCCTTTTTATTAACTTCCAATAACAAAATAACAGGTTCCTGCCTCACAACAGCTTGATAAAGCCTAAATGTGAAACCGTGGGTCTATTGGGAGGCCGCTGCCTGTATGCACGTTTTAACTTAAAAGGTTTTACAAAAGTGCTGGATACCTTTTCTGTATTTTTGTATCTGTTCCATGCTTTTGTGTTATATTTTACATCTCACACACACACACACAATATATATATATATATATATATATATATATATATATATATATATGGATCCAGGTCAGTACATTGACAAGTGAGAAGATCGACATCCACTTCTCAGACACGAAAACACCGACACATGAAATAATCGAAACTGCAAATCACGGACATTCCCTCCTCCGACAAACAAGGACTAAGTAATACAATGATCGTAACACATGCATAACACTGCCACACTTACTAAATCATGGTAGGCATGATTAGCGAAATTTAAACCTGTTACCTGTTAAATGTCCGTGATTTTCAGTTTCGATTATTTCATGTGTCAGTGTTTTCGTGTCGGAGAAGTGGATGTCGATCTTCTCACTTGTCGATGTACTGACCTGGATCCATATATATATATATATATATATATATATATATATATATATATATATATATATATATTAGAATAGGACCAACATTTTCCAGCTAAATCCCTGGTGCATTACAGTAATCAGTCCACACAAAGAAAGTATAAATGAACCTAGGCAAATATATATATATATATATTATATATATATGTACACATTTCTATATATGAGCTTGCACACACAAGTGTGTGTGTATACATACCCCCCAACACACACACATATGCACACAGAGACAGATATTTATAAAATCACACAAATGCCTAATAACTACATTTTTAAAATATCAGTTGTTCAGCCTTATGGCTCGGGTAATACTGGACAAGTATGCTGGTGAAACCAGGCACAGCCAAGACATATAAACATTAGAAGAGATCTGCAGCCAGCACCTGAAAACCTTTGCCAGTGGAAAGGTTAATGATCAGATTAAGAGGTGAAATATTTCTTTTTACCCCCTACGGTTGGAGAAGTTCCATTTTATCAATAGTGGAATGGAATTCTTAGATGAAACATTAGACAAAGTGCTTATTATGTGGAAAATGCTTATAGCCAAGGAGGCTAGCCTAAAGAAGAAGTTATTAGGTGCTGTTAAGGAAGTAGCAAAAGAAAGAAAAGAATTTTCATATCATAGCAAAACAGTAAATGGTCTTAAATGTTGTGGTGAATGAGGAGCAGGCAATACACAAGTAACTTTACTAGCAATATTAGAAAACATACAGCATGGAAAACCTCTCCAAATGGGACATTGTAAACAAACAAGGTTCCTGGGCCTGTCGTAGTTCTGAGAAGAGGGGTGGGAAATACGTTCAAGTATCGGCTTACGCAAGAGCTTAATAAGTGTTTGGAAATTCAATCAGTACCAGCAATCAACCACGGCAGCTAGTTCCAGATTTTACAATTACAGTGTGAAGGAGTTACTAACTAAAATCAGAGAAGGATTTTGGCATGCATTACAATGCTCTGGTGGCTTGACATTAAACCATCCAAAATTTACTCCATGGATTTGTATGAAAGGTGGCAGGCATATAATTATTTAGCCTGAAGAATGAGACAGGCTGGACTTGGTGCCTGGGTTAACTTTTTACAGACAATTTATCTGTTCTATTTATGGGGAGACATGGATGCTGAACAATGTGGAAGAACTGCCTGGAGAATGTTAGAAAAGGATATCACAAAATGGTAGTAAAGAGGGTTCACATGCCTGGAATAAGTCAAAGACCATGGGGATTAATAGGCTTTGAGGGGCAGGTGAATATCTACCACCTACCAAGGCATTGGAAGCAAGAGTGGTAGGCTGGAAGGGACATTGACACAAGAAGATGTGACTGTTGTTATATAAAAGTGTAGCTGAAAGGGAATCATGTACCCACAAGACAGGTTTGGCTACAATGGTACTCCCCAAGCCTGCATGTGATGGAGGGAACCAATGATGAATTGCTGGGGGAAAGCTAGTGGGTTATGACCCAGTAGCAGAGATGTCAAGCAAGCTGCTGGCCAGCAGAAGAAGAGGACAGAATCAGCTCAGCAGGGATGATCACAGAGGAAGACTGAAAGGTTGAAGAGAGCTCTTTCCAGCACAGCTATTCCACTCACAGTTGAACATTACCAGGACAGTAAAGGGGACCCTGTGCTTAGGCAAGCTGTGAATGAACTCTTAACTGGTGAACCAGATATCAGAGGTGAATAAAGATTTGGTATTGTTCAGCATGCATAAGATGGTGGTGCAAACCGAGGGGTTTGTATGGAAAGGGTGAATGCAAGTGCTGTTGGCTTTAACAAGAACTCAGTAAAAACTACTTTTTTTGCAGTTTGTGCTTTAACTGCTGGAGATCAATCTGATGTTTTTTGATGGGACTCTTGTTCAAGTATTCCCAAAGGGACAAGGACAACATGTTTTCCATACTAACATTGCAAAACACAAGCTTTTATTTTTTGCAACCCCCTCTCCCTGGATCTTAACTAATGGCTCCATTAAAACGCGAGCTTTTATTTTTTGCAACCCCTTCCCCCTGGATCTTAACTAATGGCTCCATTAATAACATCCATTCCATTCACTCATTCTGATCATGTCAGCAGGACACTTCTGGGCTTAGTGAAAGCCCTAACGTTTGTTTACTCCTGCATGGGAATATGGATCACTTCCATTGTCTTCCTTGGTAGCAACCTCTCCCCCAGGCAGCTCTTCTGAGCCCATTACTGTTGTCTCATGAGGGAAAGCATGCCGCTGCTCAGCTCTACTGGTGCTAAGAATCAACACAGCACTGGCTCAACTCCCTCTGGGTTTTATCTAACGCTCCTACTAGGTGTCACCCTTGTGACAAGCCAGAGCAGCCACTCGACACCAGAGATGGGTGCCTGACAGTAGCCAAAGACAGAAATGTGTCAATTTGCTATAATTCTTGCACCAAGACTCTGGACTGAAGAAATAATCTAGACCATCCTCTCGGGTTTTCCGAAGGGTCCTTGGCCACTAATGTAACTGGAAAAACTAAGGCAGCTCATCTGACAGAATGAAGATCTTGGTGAGGCTTGCCACTGGGATGAGATGACAGATTATTAGGAAGCTTCAAATAGAAACGCCTGTCCAGGAGATTAGACCAAAACAGGGGGAACTGCACCTGTCCAGGCAAAAAGAGCTCTATGTGGAACCCTTTGGCCTTCTCTAGAAATTTGGGAATATGGGGCAATGCAGAAAGGACTCTGAAGGGTCAACATCTGGACTACTGCATCCATGCAGAAAATGCGATATGGCTGATCCACTAATAACAGCTTGTAACTCAGATACTATTCTTGCAGAAGTCAAAGCAATCAGCAAAAATGTTTTCCATATTAAGAACCTCAAATCAGTCTGATGAACTGGTTCAAATGGAACAGGAGCTAATTTTTCCAAGACAAAATTAAGACTCCAAAAAAAGGAGCCACCTATTTTTTTTTCTAGGAGGCTTGGTAAGCAACACCCATTTCAAAAACATTTTCACATGTGAATGTACTGAAAGAAGAGGATCCTTGGTCATACATGTTGAAATGGCCAACAGGTATACCTTAACGGAGGAATAAGTCAGGCCAAAGGATAATAACTCATACATATAATGCAGAACCAGAGAAACACTAACTTTAAAATGACCCTGGTTCTTGCTCTGGCACCAACTAGAAAATCTTTTCCATTTGATAATATATGATTTTTTAGTAGCAGGTTTTCTTGCCTCCTTTAGCACCTGGTGCACGTCCTTAGAAAATAGGTGCCTAAAAGATGTCAAAGACGGTCATTCAGGCAGGCCACTGCAGTTGTTTAGAGCTGGGTTCTACTGCCCTGTCTTGTGTGAGTTGGTGCATTTTGTGAGGATGCTTGTGGTAATTGCCCTTGGCCTTTCCTAAAGAAAGAACCACTGTTGCCTGGGTCAGAATGGAGTCACCACAATGACTTCTGGAGAGTCCATCTTAATTTTCAGAATGACCCTCTAAACATTAGTGGAAAGTGTGGAAAAGCATTAAAGGACTTTCCCATCCAAAGAAAAAGGATCTGTTTTTCCAGAACACTTTGCACGAAGTCATACAAAAGAATTTTGCCAAAGGATTGTTGTGATTGGAGGCAAAAAGATCTATTTGAGGTGTTTCCCACAGCTGGATCATTTTCTGGAAGATTCCCTGATTTAGTTTCCATTCATGAGGATCTGCTCAGCTTGTCTGCCACAAAATTTTACTCTGACAGGATGTAAGACGCTTGAAGATTGAGAATGTGCTAAAAAACTACATCCAAGGCTACCATGGGCTAGTCTCCACAGAGAGAGAGAGAGAGAGAGAGACATGGTTCATCATGTTTGTTTATGCAACACAACACTGTGGCATTGTCTGTAATCACTTATAACAGCCATGGGGACCACAGATGACACAGAATCTATGCCTTCTATCATCTCTCTCGCTTATGTTTATGTGCTTTGGTCTGTCTTTTCTGTTCCAAAGACCCTGCAGGACACTGCTTGAGAAGAGTGTTGTTGCGGGCTATACTGGAGCTGGAAGGGAAAATGGGAGACATGAATTCAGATAAAACTGGTCTCTCCATCAAAGAAGTCCCCTCTCAAAAAACCCAAAACTGGAATTTAGAATTTCAGGAGATGCTGATGATGGGACCATGTTGGTTTTAGGTAACACTGACATTTTCTCATGCGGAGTCTTGCTAGAAGAATCATGAGAATCATAGATGCCATGAATCAAAGTATCCTGATAAATTCCCTTGCTGTGATTTTGCCTGAGTGGGGGAAAAAAAAAACATGAACAGATTTAGATCTAGATCTACTTTTTTCCTGTTGTAGAAGAACTAGCTGTTTGAACTGAGGTATCTCGGAGACACCTCAGGAAAACAAGACTTTTGATGTTCTCCTGAAACCTTAGTATGTGCAAATCTCTCACCCAAGAGAGACATTTCTGACCCTTTGGGAAAACTCTGTAAAGATAAACTAGTTGTCCAAATTAGGCAACATGTGAATAACCTTGCATTCTGAAGTAGGCTATCACTAGAGAAAGACACTTTGTAAGTACCATTGGAGCACTGTATAATCCAAAGGTTAATGCAGATAACTGAAAGTGTGATCTAGACACACAAAACCTTAAGAAACGTGCAAAATCTTCAGCTTTAGGAATGTGATGCATTTTTAAGCATATGGTCACCAAAACAAAACTATTGGGGAACAGAAGTAAAAGACTGTGAAGTTTTTCAGCCTGGGAACTGTTACAAACTGTTTTAAAAAAAGAAAGATCTGGGTCTGGTATCCATGAAGCTTCTTTCTTTGGCACAAGAAACATTATTTTTAACACCTTTATTAAATGAACACTAAAGATATAGGCAAGCATACATTAACAGAAAAGAAAGCAAACCATATTAACAATTGTTCCATTTATAAACATTATACATCACATCTCTCTTCTTTTTTTGTAGCTGTCATCCATCCAATATTACATACATTTCTGAATTCCTGCCTTCAACTAAACCTAATTTCTCCTGAACATTATTCTCCATGTATTATTCCCATAATTTCCATTTATTTATAAGTAATTTTCTCCTTTCCTTTTCTAAAGATCCGATTTCCAGATCTTTTATCTCTGTTACTGTATTCACTACTTCTAATACGGTTGGGTTACACTGTGATTTTGCAGCAACCAGAATTAAACTCAGCAAGGCTTTATTATGTCTAAACAATTCAGATTCTGTACCACAGCTCAAAAACAGCAGTTCCTTAGTTACAGCCATTTGCTCACCAAGTATTTTTGACCAATAGTACTCTGCAGTGAATGTTTAAAATCTGCTAACTCATTACACTCACAAAATATACGTTTCCAATTACATTCACTGAGGTCTGCTTGGGATATAAAAATTCCTTTGCAAACACTTTGAAACAAAGATCCTAAACTTTCTTGCATACTTGGGAGCCATAATTATATCCTCCCATTGCTCTCTTGTAATATATTTTCAGTCTCCCTTCTCAATCTTTTCTAATGCCTCTGATTGATTCGTACAGTTATTATGCAATATTGTATATGTCCTACTAATTATCCCTTTATACAGCAACTTCTGTTCTACATTCAACAAAAAATTTTACCAGACTCTCTCTCTCACTTAGGATTTCCATATCCCAATCTCTTTGCCTATACTCCAATATCAATAGTGAGTCTCTGGGCTGCAGTCGAAAAGTCTTCTTGACCTCATCCTACTCTATTACTATCACTCGAGAGTTATTTGCTCACAGTACCTTGGTGCCTTTGGCAGTTTTTTCCAGCAAATTCCAACTCACTCTTGCCTATTTTCTGTACTTCTACTTGCAGTCAACCCTATTGACAAAACTCCTTTCTCCAGTCTTGTGCTTATTTCTTAGAATACTTTTCATTACTTTATAAGTAATATTCTGTAGGATTATTCTCCTTAAGGATCTGCATCCAAATTCCCACTCTCTCTATTTCTTGAGCTTTTCCCGCTTCTTCATCAGCCCTTTCCATTTTGAATTATAACCTTCTACTTGTGTTATGTATATGAGCCTTACTTGTTTAAATTATCCCTCCACATATTTTAATCCTAAACCAACTTATTCCATTTAACTCTTGCCTTTCTTACCCTCAAAGATAGATTCCTTCAACTCTTTATTAGGTATTGTCTACAACTTCTCTGGTTGATAAAACTAGCCTGACCCATATATAAAATAAAGGGGATTAAAAACATTATCACTGCATGCATCTTCCAATCCATATCCATAAACAAGAGCTTCTAGTTTCTCAGTTTTTGTATCATCTTTTGCTTAGTCTCTTCTGTAATATCCCTAGCAGCCAGAACAGAAGCCTTTTTAATCCATACTCCTAAACACTTCATTATATAATGTCCCCATAAATATGGGTACGCGGTGGTATGGCGGTAGCGTTGTTACCTCACAGCAAGAGGTTCTCCCATTAGATTCTTGGCTTGGCTTGGGAGCGTCTTCTGTGTGGAGTCTGCATGTCCTCCCCGCATTTGGGTAGCATTCAAAAGACATGCGTGCATAAATGGGCGTGCCTTCGTTGAAGGTTGGGCGTCGAGCTGGCACCTTGGTGTTTCGTAAAAATCTGCTGCCAATCATTAGCGGACCGGAGTTCTGCTGTGGCAACCCCTTACCAGGAAAAGGCCGAAAGACAAACAACAAACATTGAACCAATGAAGATTACTTATGTGGGTACTTATTTTATAGCTATACCATTTGTTTTAGCTTCATTAATTTTATCTCTCAGAAAGAGTTTAAACTATTTCAAAATTTTCCACAAATTTGAGATGCTCTTTTCTGGATTTATCAGGTACATAATATCTGCAAATAAAGCCAACTTTTCTTGATTACCATACCAGTTATATCCTTGTATTTCTGAGTCCCTTTTTTCCTTGCCAATTATTTTAAATATAAAGCAAATAAAGTACAGTTTTGTACCTACCATAAATGGAGATGTTCGAGTGTATACACTGCTGCAGTCATTACACTTGGGTTATCCTGCCGTCAGGTGGTTCCCCAGTCGGCCTGAGTTCCAAAGTCTTGGTCCGGCATCGGTTGCTGTCGCCTCCTCTCTGACGTCAGTGCGACAGGGGTATACACGATGCAGCAGATGCCATTTTCTTCAGTTTTTCTTGCCCTAGATGTCAGGTGCCCCCCAAAAGGTAGGCAATTTAAATTGCTAACAAAACATACATAAGAAAAGCAATCAACAACTTTCAGTTACCAGCAATACTCCCATAGGTAGTAAAGGGTAGAAGACATAGGTACCTACCAGCAAGTAAGAGGGGAAGGAGAGAGGGTAACCTGGACTGCAGCAGTGTATACACTCTAACATCTACATTTATGGTAGGTACAAAACTGTACTATGTTCATCATGTTACACTGCTGTAGTGATTACACTTGGGTAGAATCCCAAAGCTGAGGTAGGGTGGCTGGTTCTATAAGGCAATGGGAGTGGCTATAAGGCCCTGTAGCACTGCAGTGGCAAAGCCAGCTCTGGATTTTGAGTAAAGAGGCAGATGGTAATGCTTGGTAAAAGTAAGTACAGAACTCCAAGTTGCTGCTTCCAAAATGTCCTTGGTAGGTACTCCTCTGAGGTAGGCAGTTGAAGTGGCTGTTGCCCTGGTGGAGTGAGATCTAATGCTGTTAGGTACATGTTTCCCATGGTGTGTATAGCAGAAACGTATACAGCGTCCTATCCATTTTGAAATGGTCTGTTTTGAAATGGCTTTTCCCTGTGCTCCTGCAGCATATGCTACCAATAATTGCTCAGTTTTTCTGAAAGCGTTGGTTTTGTCCAAGTAGAAGCATAACTGCCTGTGTATGTCCAAAGAATGCAGTAGTCTCTCCCCTTTATTCTGTGGATTTGGATAAAAAGTTGGCAAGTGAATAGTTTGGTTTAGAGCCACACTTGATACCACCTTTGGCATAAAAGTAGGGTTAGTTCTTAAAGACACCTGTCTTGGTGGAAAATGATGAAAGGTTCCACTGCCATTAGTGCCTGTAATTCTGTGTAATTCTGAAACTCTTCGTGCTGATGTTATTGCCAGGAGCAGGGCAGTTTTCCAAGAGATATATTTTAAATCTGCTGTGTTAGCTGGCTCAAAAGGAGGTAAAGTTAATTTTTCCAACACGAAGTTGAGGTCCCAAGTTGGAGTAGGTGCTCTACGGGGCGGTCTTATGTTTTTAGCCCCTCTGAAGTACTGTTTTAGCAAGGGATTAGAGAAAATTGGTGGATCCGTGTTGTAATGAGCAGAGATGGCAGAGGCGTGGATCTTGATGGATGAAAAGGAGAGGCCTTTGTCCAGCATCTCAGTTAAATATTGTAGTATCTGAGGAATATTTGGGACAAGAGGGTCAAGGCTGTGAGCCTGGTTCCAGGCACAGAATCTCTTCCATTTATCTGAATAGGTTTTCCTGGTACCTTCCTTCTGGCCTCCAGAATGACATCCATAACAGCTTTGGAGAGAGGCATTGCTTGCTTGACTAAGGAATCTTCCATGCAGCCAGGTTTAAAGTCTTTAGCTGGCTGTGAAGTATCTGATTGTTGTGCTGAGTCAGAAGATGAGGGATTTGAGGCAAAATCCAGGGTGGTCCTTGTGCTAAGTTCTTTAAGATTGGGTACCATTGCTGGCGTGGCCAGTCTGGGGCAATCATGATCATCTTTGGCTCTTCTTGCCTGGCTTTTACGAGTACCTTTGGAAGGAGAGGTAGTGGTGGGAAAGCATATACTTGTAGGTTTTACCAGCTGAATGAGAGGGCATCCACTTTCCATGTTTGTGGATGGTAAGTCCTTGTGCAGAATTTCTGTAGTTGGCAGTTCATTGGGGATGCAAACAGATCTATGTCCGGGCTCCACCATTTTTGTGTCATCATTCTGAATATTTGTGGATTCAATTCCAATTTGTGGGGATCCATGACGTTTCTGCTTAAGTCGTCTGCCAGTGTGTTTTTCTCTTTTGGCAGGAATTGTGCTTGCAGATGAACATGATAGGTTCGAGCTGTGTTCCACAAGGTCAAGGCTTGTCTGCAGAGATGATAAGAGTGAGTGCCCCCTTGCTTGTTTATGTACCACATAACTGTGGTGCTGTCTGTCTTTAGTAGTAGTTGTCCTGGATGCAGAAGGTCCTTGAAAGCTATAAGGGCATTTTGTACAGCTAGCATCTCTTTTTGATTGAAGTGAAGATGTCTTTGTTCTGCGGGCCACTTGCCCTGAATACATTTTCCTGCCATGTGTGCTCCCCAGGCGTAATCCGATCTGTTGTCAGTGTTTGCCTGGCTGTGGGTTGAGTGAAAGGCTGTCCCTTGTTGAGGTGACAAGCTTGAGCCCACCATTGAAACTCCTGTTGAAGGCAAGGAATTAGTGGTATAACCGTTTCCAAACTTTGACCGTGTTGAGACCAGACACTCTTTAGGTACCATTGTAGTTTCCTCATATGCAGTCTGGCATATGGAATTAGTAGTATGCAAGATGCCATGTAACCCAAGGCCTGCAGAATTTTTCTTGCAGGGAGTTGGGCTCTTGTTGCCATCAATTGAAAATATTGAGTCAGTTGTCCTTGCTTGTCTGGCGTGAGATAAGCCATCTGGGCCGATGTATTCAAGCTGGCACCCAGGAATATTATCTCTTGTGAGGGCACTAGTTTTGAGTTCTTTTCGTTTACTGTGTACCCTAGGCAAAAGAATGTCCTTGCTCTCTGCTTGAATCAGGCAGTCGTCCAGGTACGGATAAATCTGAATTCCTTTCTGTCTGCAAAATGCAATTACTGGTGCCAGGCACTTTGTGAAGACCCTGGGCACAGTAGATAAGCCAAAGGGCAGTGCAGAGAATTGGTAGTGCATTGAACCAGCTATGAATCTGAGGTATTTTCTGCAGTTTTGTCTGATGGGGACATGCATGTATGCCTCCTTGAGGTCTAAGGTTACGAGCCAAGCTTTCTTGCCCAGCATGGGAAGAAGCTGCTGTAGTGTCAACATTTTGAATTTCGGAACATCCAGGTAAGTGTTTAGAGAAGAAAGATCCAGAATGGGCCTCCAGGCTTTGTCCTTTCTGGGAACCAGAAAGGGTATTGAGTAAAATCCTTGTCCTTGCTCCTGTGGTGGTACCTTTTGAATAGCTCTCATGTCCATGACTGCTGTAATTTGCTTTTGAGCCTCTGCCCATTGATTTACTGGCAGATTTGGCATTCCTTTTAACCTTGGCAGAGTGTGAAAGTGGAACCTGTAACCTTGAGATACAATGTTGAGAACCCATTTGTCTTTGGTGA
Organism: Protopterus annectens; assembly: GCF_019279795.1. Classification (NCBI taxonomy): domain Eukaryota; kingdom Metazoa; phylum Chordata; order Ceratodontiformes; family Protopteridae; genus Protopterus; species Protopterus annectens. The sequence continues at coordinate 485,399,552 of NC_056746.1, read as the reverse complement.
TCATATACCAATTGTGATAGAAAAGTGCCAGTTTTCCTCCCAAGGGGGCTGCCAAGAAAGAGCTGTTTGGCAGCTGTAGTGGAAAGTCATTGGGGCTGTTTTTATATGGTTGGGGCCTGTCTTCCCCTTCTTTCTGGCCTGATGCACCACATTGTCGAGGCCTGTAAGGACCTTGTGGTTGACCTCTACCTCTTGGACGTCTGTATCTGCCCCGTTGAGGTCTGTCTGTAACTGGAAAGGACAAATTTTTTGTTGGCCAATTTTTGCTAAATCGAGGAGGCTGAACCTGTAAGAAATCCTTCACAGTTTGCATAGATTTTGCCTTATCCTCCATTTTCTTTAATACCTCTTCTGCCTTAATTCCAACACATCCTGCTGCAAAGGTGCATCCAATAGTTTTGCTATAACATGATCTGGTAATGTATGTTCTTTTAACGACAGAACCTGTAACTGCTGCTCTACAGGAGGCCTCTAAAGAATCAAAACCACATTGCAAAGTATGTTTTCCCACCTGTTCAGCTGCATACAATAAATCCTGCATTTCCTTAAAATTAGGGGGATCTGAGTCTGGAAGCATTTTTTGTTTCAACTGAGACATCAGAAATTGCTGATATTTTAGCATGTGAAACTGGCAATTTAAGGCCTGATTGCTAAAGCTGCAGATGTATATACTTTCTTCCCCCATCTGTCTAATGCTCTGGAATATCTGTCAGAGGGGACTGCATTCTTTGCTGATGAGGCCTTAACCCCTTTGGGTCCCTGAGAAATAGCTTTAGGGTCAGAAACAGGGCTTTTATAAAGAAATTTGAGAGAGTCAGGGACTCTGTAGTATCTGTCAGGCTACACTGGGGCTGGAGGTAAAGAATCAGGATTTAAGCTGGATTCAGTATACACATCATCCACAATATCTAACACTGGCGGAATAGCAAGGGGTCTGTGTTGAGATAATAAAAGGAAGTCTCGGAGTCTTTTCTTCGATTCTGAGTAATCCTGGCCTTCCCAATGGAAATGCTCCCTCATGGTATGTAAGGTTTCCCCAAAGGAGTAGTCCTCAGGCGGAGAGGCTGATGGAATTGATTCCTCAGCATCAGAATCCTCATAAGGGGGTAAAGAATATCCTAGGTCTGAGGATGAATCTGAAGAGATGCAAACCTAGTCGGATGAGTCATAGTCTGCATCCTGTCTAGGCCTTTTATCAGGAGGGTGATGGGACCCCTGATTAGAGTGAATAGGTCTTCGGCCATTTTGAGCATTTGTTTCTTAGGCATGGAGGCCTGTCCTGGAGAATGCTATATTTGTTTCTTTGTTTTTAAAGGAGTTTTAGACTTAGCAGAAGATTAAATGCTTAACTGAGGAGGTCTGAAAACACCCTATGAAGCTACGGGTTGTTCAGCTACTCCGGATCCCTCTGAAGGGTTAATTTCGGTAGGCTGAAAATCTTGTGCGTCTGAAGGCCCAGCCATCTCCATGTGGGAGTCAGAGGCGGCCTATGGTTCTAAAGAAGCGGTCGTCAAGGGCTACGAAGGCACCTCGCTGAAAACCGGAGAACCGGCGACTGGGCTACAAGAGGCTTCGTCGTCAGTTTTGGGCCTCGGATGCCTATCCTTGTCTTTGCTCTTTTTATGCATTGCGGTCATTGGAAGTTCCGACGGCATGGTGTAATTGAATTTTCTGCCAAAATAATGTCGGGCAAAATCAAATCGACGTTTAATAGTGCACTTGCTAAACCTAGCACAAAACTGACAACCAGTGATGTCGTGGTCTGGGCCTAGGCATGGGATACAATAAGAATGGAAATCCTTATGAGGTATTTGCTTCCCACAAGAAATACAGTTATTAACTTTTACTGACATCGGTCTGAGGCAAGAAAAACTTTCCCCAACGGAGTACTTAGCTTTGTAGAAGACTTCGGTTCTGGATTCGAAATGAAAATCGCAGGAGTCGGCCGACCGGCACTTGCGAACTGCTTTTGCTTCGGGCACTGCGTGGCAAGAAAGACAGAAGAAAATGGCATTAGCTGCATCTTATATACTCCTATCGCACTGATGTCAGGGAGGAGGCGACAGCAACCGACGCCGGACCAAGACTTTGGAACTCAGGCCGACTGGGGAACCGCCTGACAGCAGGATAACCCAAGTGTAATGACTGCAGCAGTGTAACACGGTGAACATCTACTGGAGCCCTCTAGGAATTAGTATAATTTCTGCCTTTTTCCTTTTACCCTGATATTCTGAATATCTATCCTGAAATCCTTTCTTTGTCAAATTCACATGTTCATTTGTTTCCAAATGTGTCTCCTGCAGCATTACTATTTTCACTTTGCATTTCTTAATATAGTTCAGTACACTTTCCTTTCTGTCTACATTTTTAAAGTCATTTACATTCCACGATAATATGGATAATAAAAAGCTACTGTTCCCACCTACAATACACAACAGTTTTTTGAATGTGTATTTCCAACTTTTATGTTACATGCACTAATATTTGGCAGGCTGATCTTTTATACAGTTGTTTCTTCTGATCTCTAGTTGAACCTATGTCACATTTTCAAGACTTTCTGTTTTAATGAAAACTCTCAAACAAAAAACGTAAATACATTTTTAGAACTCCCTCATCCCTTATTGAATTACAACAAACACACAAAGCTATGTATGTCTTCAAAAAATTAAGTTTAACCTTCCAGATGGGAACAATAACCCCTAGAGGGAATATCTAACCTAAAACGTTCTGTTGTACAAGTTCCACTTACCTGTAATAGTAGATGTTAATAGAACACACTGCCTTACTGGCATATGGGTAATAGTGCCCTACTACCCTGCCTCTGGCAGTCTGTCAAAGCTCAGAACTCCTCCTCCCACTGCTTATTTGTGAACAAGAAGGACCAATAATCTGGCAGGACCAGGATAGCTCTTCACACTCACAGACAGAGCTCTTTCAGTTTTTTAGGGTCCAAAAGCAAAAACAGATGAAAACATAAGCTTTGCAAACACCTTCTATTCCATACCAAACACCACACACACACACACACACACACACACACACACACACACACACACACACACACACACACACACACAACAAAAATGTTGCTGATCAAAACATAACAGTATAACACTGTGCTGTACTTGACAGGTCCTGGGTGTGAAACTTGGTAGGGGCTGAATATTTAAAGGGTGAGTGGCTTATTGGGCTAATGCACTGTGCAGTTACTTCAACCACCAACTATACACACCCAACAAAAGGAGAATGGTAGGAGGATACTGCCAATAAGGCAATGTGTTCTACAAACGTCTACTGTTACAGGTAAGTTGAACTTATGCAACTGCACACTGCTCAACAAACACTGCCTTACTGGCATATAGCTAGATTCCCAAAGCTTACACAACCTGGGAGGAGGATGGGTAAGGTTACAGAAGCCCCTAGAGAACAGTCTTTGCAAAGGCTGCACTAGATCTAGAAAGCATCCAGTTTGCAGTACTTCATGAAGGTAAGGATGGAAGACCAAGTTGCTGCCTCCAGAATACTTCTAAAATCTACTGCTTTCCGAAATGTCATTGAAGAGGAAAAGGCCTGGTGAAAAGTTACATTGCCTGGATTTACCTTGCCATGATGGCTATAGCAAAAAATCAATACCAGAGGACAACCCTCGTGCAATAGCAAAAAATCAATACCAGAGGACAACCCTCGTGCAATTAATTGCTTAGAGACAGGTTGACCATTCTTTGCACACAGAAAAGGAAATAAAAGCCTTTCAGCCTTCCTAAAGGGCTTTGTTCTGTCAAGGTAGTACCTGCGCTGTTTATGCACATACAAGGAATAAACTAACATATATCCCTTATTCTTAGGATCTGAAAAGAACACAGGGAGATTAAAAGACTGACAAAGTGAAGACAGAAACCACCTTTGGTTTGACAAAATGATAAGCATGTAACACAACACTAACCTTGTTGAAAATCAGGTCAGGTTGCCCTACCATGAGAGCTTGCATCTCAGAAACTCACTTTTCAGATGTTACAGTAATAAGCAAAACAGTTTTTGACATTAAGAACTTAAGGTCAGTATGAGCTGCTGGTGCAAAAGAGGGTAAAGTTAATTTTTCAAGAACATAGTTGAGATCCTATGAAGGAGTCTCATATGTTATACTTGTTTCATGAACTGTTTTTCAAAAAAGAAGGAAGAAAGAAAGGGTTCAACTGGCATACAAGAAGGGTTGGCCATGATATTCACCTAAATGAAAGCATATGCTAAGCAAACCAGAAGTTGCTCACACCAACATTAACCACAATGGACCTTTGTTTCCATTTAGGCACAACTTAGAAAACCTCATACATTTGTAAACATAAGATATTTTAACAGCATGTTTTTCTGGCCTCCTTTAACACCTGGTACTCATCCTCAGGAAAGAAGTGCCTAAATGTAGTCCAGACAGAATTATACAGGCTGTCAATAGAAGTTTCTCCAAATTGGGGTGCACCTGTCACCCCTGAGACTGTGTGAGCAGGTCCAGCATGTGAGGAAATCTATGGTAACTGCCCTTGGTCAACACCATAAACAGGGAGAACAAAGACTGTCTGGACCAATCAGTGGTCACCACAATAATATTTGGCATTTCTCTTTGAACTTTCGTTAGTACCTTGTGAATTAGTTGAAAGGGTGGAATCGCATAAAGGAATATTCTCGTCGCAGGGAACAAAAATGAGTCTATCCTCTAAGCATGGCTGCAAGATGTCTGGAACAGAATTTCTCCAGGTGTTTTGAAAGAAGACAAAAACATGTATTAGAGGCATTCTGGACTACATCCTGGAAAACTACTGCCTTAACTTCCAGTCATGCGGGTCTAACCAGGATCTACTTAGCCTGTCTGCCACAATGTACAGTTCTGACAGGATGCATGATGCCTGAAGAGACAGAGAATACTGTGAAACCTGCTCCCAGGCTATCACTGCCAACTCACACAGGGAGCACAACCTTATACGCCCTAGTTTGCTGAGGTATCACATCACTGTGGTTATATCTGTAACCACCAGAGCAGGACCCAAATTCCAAAGTTGGTGAGGGACTTTCAAGACATGAAACACTGCCAACATCTCCTATATACTGATCAACTTCTGTAAGTCCTTGGGCCTCTAAGTAGCTAGTACTTGCAACCCCACTGATACAGTTCCCCAGGCAAAGTCAGACACAACTGTCTGGACAGTCTGTACTGGCACCGGGGTTGGGGTCTGGAGGATAAGGAAGTCCTGGACTTATACTCAAACTGATCTCTACACCACTACAATTCCCATCTGATAAGGCAACACTTACCATTGGAATGAAGGTGCTACATCCAACAATTTCGGATTGAACTACTGTGGTGTCCTAGATGTGTGCATGCCTTTAAATTCAATCTACCTAGCAGCTACTTTCACTTATTCATTCATATCTTGGGAGAGAAACCCACTTTTTTTTATAAAACTGGTCACAGCCTAAAATATTTGGTTGAACATCTCAAAACAGTTATTAGCACCAGCTGTAAAGGGAATACACATTATGGGGCTTGTAAATACTGTAGGTATATCCTGCAAGACAGTTCTGTTATGATAGGTAATCCACCCCAAACTATGGTTCTGAAGGTAGGAAACTGCAGTAGCAGTGGATTAGCATACATAGCTGTATGCCAGGGATGCAGTTTTTTCTATATTGGCAAGACAGAAAGACAGCTATGTAAAATAATATATGAACACATTTTATGCCATTCAAAAAATATTAATAATGCATTATATAAGCACAAACTGACTTGCAACATATGCACCAAGTTTCTGTTTGGTATAGTAGACAACAGGGGTGGGTCACTGGGAGAATGAAATTGAAAGAAGGGAGCTCATCTGTCAGCTTAGACTGAAAGCCACAATACCTCCTGGTATAAATGAAAATGTCTCAATTGCACCTATTTTAAAAACCAAAGCTGCAGAATTATAAAATACAAATATTTTTCCTTTAGTCATACTTTCATTTCTACTTTTATTTTTATTTTGCTAGTTTAGCTTATTTTTTGTAAATGTTGCTTACATATGCTTAGTTTTTAAGTTCTATTAACTGATTTTTACCTTAGCTGTTTTTGCAAGTGTACTCTAAGATTTACAACTTTAAGGAGCAGGTTTTAATTGAGTGGTGTGTCACATGATTTTAAATGCTTTGTATAAAACAATCTTCTTTATTTGTTTCAAATCCTTCTGATGAAGCTCCATTTTCAAAGGGACGGAAACACTTGACCGTTTGTTTTATTTATGGTTTATTAAACACCTTTTTTGTCATTTGTGGTTCTGCAGTTTTATCTTTACTACACCTAAGCAAGTGTTTTTCCCACTATGTGTGCCTTTGGGTTTCTTAGTTTCACTTTTTTGGCTGCACAGATTTACACTGTTTTTGTTTCAAGGAATCAAGTCCCAAAACTCTTATCCCTTAAGTCTCTCCAGGATTAAAGGGAAGGGGGTTAGGAGGGCAGGAAGTTGAGGAAGAATGAAAATGGACATTAAAGATGTAATGTTATATTGAGTACACAACTTATTTATCTGATGTTGCCATTTTCATTCATTCCTCAACTGATGGGACAGAATTCCCAGCTAGCTGAATCTTGGGTGGTCCTCATAAGTGTTTGAATTCATACTGGAGGAAGAGAGGATATCTGAGTGAGTGTCTAGACAATCACTTATGAATTCCAGACACTGCGTAGGTAAGAGTTGTGATTTGCTGTAACTGACTGTGATGCCTAGGTGAAGACACAAGTCCCTTGCTTGTAGAAGTAGATGCCTGAATGGGGCACGCAGGAACCAGTCATTCAGGTACAGAAACACTCTGAATCCCAGCAGTCTCAGGTGAGCTGCTACCACTGCCATATATTTAGTAAACACCCTGGGGGCTGTGTTGAATCCAAAGGGCAGTGTTCTGAACTTGTAATGACTGGCTTCCAGCCAGAAGTGCAGATATTTTCTAGAGCACCTGTTCATTTTGATGTGATAGTACACATCCTGAGGAGCTATTGTGTTTTCACAGTAGGGGCAAAATGGACTGAACCATGACCATCCAGAACCTTGAATATCTTACTTATTGGTTCAGTTTGATGAGATCCAGGATGGGTCTCAAGTCTCCTGTCTGTTTTAGCACAAAGACGAATCTAGAGTAGGTTCAGGACTCTATTTGGCCTGGAGGGACCTTCTGGATGGATGACTTTTTCTGAACAGCTTTTCTATTTCTAATGCTGCTGTCTCCCTCTGTCTGGGTGGAACATTGGGAATTATTTTCATTCTTGCAGCATAAAATTGGGAAAATGGTATTATATAACCTCTGGATATAATTATCTGCACCCAGATATCCTTTGTGATGGATGCTCAAGCCTTTTAGTGCAGAAAAATGCCCCCTGCCCCAACTGTCTCCAGAAGGCAACAGACAGGCAACCTTTCAGCAGTGCTGGTAGGGCTTGTCTAAGGAATCTGGGAAACCCTAATTCTGCATGCCAACTCTGCCACAGGGGCGGAGTGTTCCATCACTCCTCCCAGATGTGGCAGTGGGGTGGGGGGGTGGCTGGCCTGTATCTTCACTTGAGTCTTGGAAAAGACCCTGGGATTTGCAGAAGTACATCTTTCTACCTCCTCGCTGATTGTGGGAAAAGGGTCTCTGAGGAGCAGAACAACAAATCTCAATGGCATACAAAGTCTTTCCTTCTTGCTCTCTTCTGAACATTTCTTTTACTTTGGCCAACTGGGGAAAATCCACCAAATGGAGCAGCGATGAATGAAGACTTGAAGGACTTCACAAAATCACAAAGGCACATCCAGGCATGTCTCTTAATGGCTATACCCAAACCAGCAGCCCGCGACGTACCCTCTGCAGAGTAGAATACCAACCTCATGTACACATTAACTTTAGACTGAAGAGTGGCCAGTTGCGAAGAGACTATTTTGAGCCTCTGCAGACATGGACCCAGAAAGAGATTTGGAAAGCTATTTAGTCAAATCTCTTTGCAATCTTGTGAAATGTGCCAAGTAATTCAAAGACTGCAAAGCAAAAGTCGCTGAAGCATAAATGCTCTTACCAAATCTGTCCAAGGCCCTAGATTCCCTGTTAGGGGCATGGACAGAAGAGCTCTGCAAGCTCCTTCTTAGTGGCTGCTACCACAATCATGGCATCAACTGGGACCTCCTTGCTCCAGTACCCTAGTGGAGATTTTTTTTTAAATCTCACTTTTTTTCTGAAAATACACCTAATAGCTCAAGATTGAGAGGATCAGTGTCTGTAGTGATATGGCAGCATATGAGAACTGAGGTATGCTAGGTTGGTGGGGCATTATGGGTACAGGGCGAAGTTCAAGAGGTGGAGCAGAGGATCTGGATGAAGTGGTCAAGTCAGATCTCAGACCCAACAGTTGTGGAATGACTGAAAATGACATTAGATAATATGTAAAAAGAAAAAGTAAAAAATAGTCTTACACTACATGGACATCATTCATAATATCTTACATCACTATGCTGCATGACTAAGAAACCTATAGTACTTTATCTCATAACGGACATGATAAATAAAGAATTTAAACCACAGCAACACAATTCCCATGGAGTTGATTTCCTACTACAAAGGTTGCTTTCTTCCATTGGTACAGTCCACACAAAGATATAAAATTATTGAATCACTGCAACTCACAGGCTGTTAAACATCTGTGTCAGCAAATCAATGGGGTGAATATCTGGCACATCAGCTGTGTACCTTGAAAAAATATATAATGTTCTATCTACTCTTGACAACACAAATGTTAATGATCATCTAACTGAATTTACTTGACAACTGGAAGCTTGACATATTCTCGAGTTGTGCAATCACACATCTGGAAGCAAATCTTGCCCAACTGACCATTTCTGCAGTTTTTTTTCTATGTCGTTCATCATGCACAAGACCACCATTAACCTGTACTGCTCAATTAAGATTCATCTCCTTGGGCTCATGAATGGGGCCAACATTACCCTGTACTGCTTGATTACCTCCTTGGGCTCATGCATGGGACCTCCATTACCCTGTACTGCTCAATTAACCATCACCTCCTTGGGCTTATGCATGGGACCAGCATTACTCTGTACTGCTTGATTAGCATTTGACTCCTTGGGCTCATGTTACCCTCTATTACTTGGTAAATGTTGGTCTCCTCAGGCTCATTCATGGCACCACTATCAACCTTCTTCAGTTCATGCTCCTGTATACATTTCAAGTATTCTTGTGCTTTAGTAAATGCATTAGCTGCCAGTGGAAAGAAGATCTTGAGAAGGGATTGGTATAACTTCCTAAACTTCAGCTTCCTTTTCATACTTGCGTAGCTTCAAAAATTGACTTCATTTTTGACACATCTAAAACAAAGCCGGACAAGTCCCTGTGACACATTTTCAGAGAAGACATTTTTGGTGGTGATGGTGGTGGAATACTTTCTTGAAGCTCACCAAAATATGCTGAGATTGCCTGGCTGCCACCGCTGGCCCTGACCAAAATACTGTGCATGCTCTCTCATTTTAAATGTGATTTACCTGCAAGCCAGCCAATATTAACTTGACATTCATAAATGCGCTACAGTCTATCCTCTCTTCCTTCTCTTGGACTTCAATCACATAGATATTTTTTTTCTATGAGCACTGTCCTCTTGATCAGTTTATCTTTCAGTATTTCTAACTTCATATCCAGTGTCTTGTTCTCCTGCTGCAAGGCCAAAATAGCATCCAAGTGGTTGTTGAGTATATCATCCACTTCACTGTTTTTTAACAATAATTAATCTTTGGAGTTAACCACTTTATGTTGTCCTTATGAATTTTAACCAAGATGGTCTTCAGTGATACCTCTGTAAAACTGCCAAAATCAAGTACACCAATTTTCATCCAGGCTGACTTCATCCTTCTCTCCATCAGCCACCATGTACCTGACTAATGCTTCCAAAGTTTCATCAGCCTGATTCCATTACTTGTTTCCTTTTTTTCAGTCTCTTGCCTTTTTCATCATGTACAGCAAGCAAACTATTGTTCAAAAATTCTCCCTTGATTTCTATAGGTTAACACGAACTTATGGCAGTGTACATCTGAACGGTGAACTAACTTCAAAGTATGCCAATAGCTGGAAACTCCTGGCATATGCTGGACAGAAAGAAACTTACTTTCTTGCGTGGTCCATTTGTTAAGCAATGTCATGCTCTATGAGGAGCACAAGATTTGTTTTATTTTCTGTATGCTGATGTACTATGTTCAACATAAGGGGGACTTCAAAAACATATACTGTTCTGTGAACTGCTATCAAAGATACTAATTACACATAATGGAATACTAGATTCCACAGATACATTTTGTAACCAATAAAGGGGTGAACTGGAAACCAGTATTTCCTGAGACAGACTGCTGGCCAACAGCAACTAAGGGGTGAGAGGTGGGAGAGATTAAAAATGTGCATTTCTTGAGCTACATCACTGTAATCCACTTAACAAGATGACTATGTTTCCCTCCTGACACAGTCTGCCATGAAACAAGACTTAACAAGGTTCCCTGATGTTGACTCCACCATGATACCACAGACCACTGAGATGATCTCATTTTTAATCTAATATTGCCTGGAATGCAGCAACCAAGAGGCCTATTATTTGGAGAAAATTCCTGGCAGTCATGATCTTTGCAAGAATAGCCAAGAGATGATGTTTCATTTAGACTTCTTCAGAGACAGCAAAACTATGTCTGGGAATCTAGCACTATTTTTTATTTATTTTATTTTATTTTACATTTGTTAACTGGGAAAATCCAGCTGGACCAGGTCCATTTTCAGTGGAGGCCCGGAGGGAAAAGCTCCACAATTAAGAAGACATTTATACAATTACAGATATACATACGTTTATACAATTTGAGATATTCATACAAAACAGGTAGTAGTGAAAAATGTATTTACAAGTAGAGTTATTCTTACATTGTTAACTATAGTTAAACTTGCAGCGCAAGACTAAGATGCAGTTTTGAGAAATAGTACAAGAGTTCAGTGAATGGGTTTAGACAGATATTTTTCAGAGTTTGGCTTCTAGTAGTTACCTGGATTTTGCAGGACAAAAGGTACAGTTTGAGATAGTTTTACAAAGGTAGTAAGTAAGAACTGCTTACAGATGTAGTAAGTATGTCTAGAAGGGAGCAAAAGAACACTATGATATGTGATAAGAGTCAGTGTTTCAATGTGCCTAGATATAGTGTGGTATTTAGACTGGAGTAGATTGATAGAAGAAAGGATAGGGATTGTCATGTGATACATGGGCAAATCTAAGTTGTCCTGAGATGAGATACGAGTGATTGTTTAAAGTTTGCATTTGTTGGTGCGGTGGATATATTGGTGGGGAGACTGTTCCATTTTTTTGGCTATGATGTGGGAATATAGGGCTTTTCCTGCAGTGTTGTTAGCAGTAGTAACACTGAGTAGGGGTTTATTGGATGAGCGTAGAGGGCGACTGGAAGAGTGGGAGGTTATTAGGTTACTGAGGGCTGGAGTTTTGTCTGGGTGGTTTCTGATGTTAAAGGCATAGGTGAGTTGTTGGTAAGATAGTAGGTTAGGAAATTCCAGCCATTGAATTTCTTTTAGTCCTTGGCAGTGATGCATTCTAAAGGGCGAATTATTGGCATATTTAGCTAGTTTGTTGTAACATGCTTCTAACTTATCCAGATCTGATTTTTTAGTGTGGCTTAGGATAGGTGCGGCATAAGTAAGTAAGTGTCGATAGGAGGTATGTTTGAGCTAAAGTGATTCATGCCTTTTCTGTGAGATAGTTTTTGTGCATGTATAGGGTTCCCATTTTCTTATGAACCTTTTGAATAGTTTGTGCTATGTGAAGATCAAATGCTAGGTTGTTGTCTATTTCAACTCCTAGGAGTTTTGTGTGAGTGGATGGAGAGATGATAGTGCCATTCCTAGATGAGATGGAGAAAGTGGCAGGGGAGGATTTAGTTTTATTAGGTGTGAACATCAGAAGTTTGGTTTTATTAGGGTTAAGTATAAGTTGGATGTTGGTGATCCAATTTTCAATAGCAGAGAAAGATTCCTGGGCTAGCTGTTGGGGGTATTGACAGATGGGGCTGCACAGATGGGAGTGGAATCATCTGCATACTGAATTAGTGAGGATTGCTTAGAGGAGATATATAGATTGTTTGTAAAAAATTGTGAAAAGTAGTGGGCCAAGTATAGAGCCTTGAGGTACCCCCCTACTGAGTTGGGGAGAGGAGGGGATAGCTCATTATTCCATTGTACAGATTGTTGTCTGTTTGATAGGTAGCTATTGAACTAGGAGATGGTAGAGGAAGTAAAGGATAGAGAATGAAGGCTGTCCAGTAATTTAGGGTGTGAGACCATGTCAAATGCTTTTGAGAGGTCTAAGAAGGTAGCAGATGCATAGTTGTTGTAGTTTCTATGTTGGTTAACCAGGTTGGTGAATGAGAGAAGAGCAGAGGTTGTACTATGGTGAGGGCGGAAACCATGTTGGGTGGATGAGAAGTTTGTTAGTGTCTAGGAACTGCATAACTTGAGAGTGTATACATTTCTCTAGGAGCTTAGACAATGGGGAAAGAATAGCTATTGGCCTGTAGTTGGAAAAATCGTAAGATTTTCCTCCTTTGTGTAGAGGTATAACGTAAGATATTTTCCATATTTGTGGTACATAGGCTTCCTGAATGGACCTGTTTATTAGGATTGATACTGGAGAAGCAAGAGAGACAGCTGCCATTCTTAGGAAGTTAGTGGGTATACGGTCAGCAGCTAGTGTGGTAAGTTTTAGTTTGTGGAGCAGGTTTCTAACAAGGATGGCTGGTTGGTAGTATTGTCAGGAGTGTTTCTAGTGCTTGTGTGAGATGAGGTGTTTGTATTTGTTAGCTGGTTGGATAGAGTTTGGATTGAGTTTATGTAGTGATAGTTAAGCTGGGAGGCAATATCTTTGCTGTTAGTATATGGGGAGGTGGGGGTGGGGGTAGCAATTTTTCCAGGTTTTAGCAGTGAGTTGATAGAATGTCAAAACTTTTGGGGGTTGTTTGTGTGTTTGTTTTGAAGGCCTAGGAAGTAGTTTTGTTTGTCCTGTTTGGTTTGTATTTTGGCTAGGTTTCTAAGTTGTGTTTGTATTTTGGCTAGGTTTCTAAGTTGTTTGTACTTTTCTTTGGTTTGTTCAGAGTTGTCTTGTTTCCATTGCTTCCAGATCTTGTCTCTGGTTTTAAGGAGGGCTTTTGTGTCCCGAGTTAGCCATGGTGCATAATTTCCTTTGATTTTTCTCTTTCTTAAAGGTGCTATGGAATTTAGAACTGAGATAAATGTATTATTAAAGTATTCTACTGCGTGATCTAGCTGTAGGGTTTTTAGGGGGAGCCAGTTACATTGGTGGAGGATGTTGTTTAGTATATTTGGGGTTAAGTTACGATCATCCCTGATGTTTTTATAGGTTATTTTGAGGATTTTGGTTTGTTTCCTGAGGAGGAAAGTAGGGAGATGGTCACCGAGTATGTCAGGTAGGGATCCTACCTGATAGTGATGTTTGGGGGTATTTATTAATGTCCAGTCAATAGTGGTTTGTTTGTGGGTTTTTTTTCTCTATTCTGGTGGGGTGTTAAATTAGTTGCGTGAGGTTGCGTGAGTTTTGGGCCTCGGATGCCTATCCTTGTCTTTGCGCTTTTTATGTATTCCGGTCGTCGGAAGTTCCGACGGCATGGTGTAATTCAATTTTCTGCCAAAATAATATCAGGCAAAATCAAACTGACGTTTAATAGTGTGCATGTTAAACCTAGCACAAAACTGACAACCAGTGACGTCGTGGTCTGGGCCTAGGCATGGGATACAATAAGAATGGAAATCCTGATGAGGTATTTGCTTCCCACAAGAAATACAGTTATTAACTTTTACTGACATCGGTCTGAGGCAAGAAAAAGTTTCCCCAATAGGGTACTTAGTTTTGTAGAAGACTTCGGTTCTGGATTCGGAATAAAAATCTCAGGAGTTGGCTGACCGGCACTTGCAAACAGCTTTTGCTTTGGGTACCGCGCGGCAAAAAAGACAGAAGATAATGGCGTTGGCTGCATCTTATATACCCCTATCGCACTGACATCAGGGAGGAGGCGACAGCAACCGAAGCCGGACCAAGACTTTGGAACTCAGGCCGACTGGGGAACCGCCTGACGGCAGGATAACCCAAGTGTAATGACTGCAGCAGTGTAACACGATGAACATCTACTGGAGCCCGCTAGGAATTAGTATAATTACTGCCTTTTTCCTTTTATCCTGATATTCTGAATATCTATCCTGAAATCCTTTCTTTGTCAAATTCACATGTTCATTTGTTTCCAAATGTGTCTCCTGCAGCATTACTATTTTCACATTGCATTTCTTAATATAGTTCAGTACACTTTCCTTTCTGTCTACATTTTTAAAGTCATTTACATTCCACGATAATATGGATAGTAAAAAGCTACTGTTCCCACCTACAATACACAACAGTTTTTTGAATGTGTATTTCCAACTTTTATGTTACATGCACTAATATTTGGCAGGTTGATCTTTTATACAGTTGTTTCTTCTGATCTATAGTTGAACCTATGTCACATTTTCAAGACTTTCTGTTTTAATGAAAACCCTCAAACAAAAAATGTAAATACATTTTTAGAACTCCCTCATCCCTTATTAAATTACAACAAACACACAGAGCTATGTATGTCTTCAAAAAATTAAGTTTAACCTTCCAGATGGGAACAATAACCCCTAGAGGAACTATCTAACCTAAAATGTACTGTTGTACAAGTTCCACTTACCTGTAACAGTAGATGTTAATAGAACACACTGCCTTACTGGCGTATGGTTAATAGTCCCCTACTACCCTGCCTCTGGCAGTCTGTCAAAGCTCAGAACTCCTCCTCCCACTGCTTATTTGTGAACAAGAAGGACCAATAATCTGGCAGGACCAGGATAGCTCTTCACACTCACAGACAGAGCTCTTTCAGTTTTTTAGGGTCCAAAAGGAAAAACAGATGAAAACTTAAGCTTTGCAAATACATTCTATTCCATAACACACACACACACACACACACACACACACACACACACACACACACACACACACACACACACACACACCAAAAATGTTGCTGATCAAAACACAACAGTATAACACTGTGCTGTACTTGACAGGTCCTAGGTTTGAAACTTGGTAGGGGCTGAATATTTAAAGGGTGAGTGGCTTATTGGGCTAATGCACTGTGCAGTTACTTCAACCACCAACTATATACACCCAACAAAAGGAGAATGGTAGGAGGATACTGCCAATAAGGCAATGCGTTCTACAAACATCTACTGTTACAGGTAAGTTGAACTTATGCAACTGCACACTGCTCAACAAACACTGCCTTACTGGCATATAGCTAGATTCCCAAAGCTTACACAACCTGGGAGGAGGATGGGTAAGGGTACAGAAGCCCCCAGAGATCAGTCTTTGCAAAGGCTGCACTAGATCTAGAAAGCATCCAGTTTGCAGTACTTCATGAAGGTAAGGATGGAAGACCAAGTTGCTGCCTCCAGAATACATCTAACATCTACTGCTTTCCGAAATGTCATCGAAGAGGAAAAAGCCTGGTGAAAAGTTACATTGCCTGGATTTACCTTGCCATGATGGCTATAGCAAAAAATCAATGCCAGAGGACAACCTCATGCAATTAATTGCTTAGAGACAGGCTGACCATTCTTTGCCCACAGAAAAGGAAATAAAAGCCTTTCAGCCTTCCTAAAGGGCTTTGTTCTGTCAAGGTAGTACCTGCGCTGTTTATGCACATCCAAGGAATAAAGTAACATATATCCCTTATTCTTAGGATCTGAAAAGAACACAGGGAGATTAAAAGACTGACAAAGTGAAGACTGAAACCACCTTTGGTTTGACAAAATGAAAAGCATGTAACACAACACTAACCTTGTTGAAAATCAGGTCAGGTTGCCCTACCATGAGAGCTTGCATCTCAGAAACTCACTTTTCAGATGTTACAGTAATAAGCAAAACAGTTTTTGACATTAAGAACTTAAGGTCAGTATGAGCTGCTGGTGCAAAAGAGGGTAAAGTTAATTTTTCAAGTACATAGTTGAGATCCTATGAAGGAGTCTCATATGTTATACTTGTTTCATGAACTGTTTTTCAAAAAAGAAGGAAGAAAGAAAGGGTTCAACTGGCATACAAGAAGGGTTGGCCATGATATTCACCTAAATGAAAGCATATGCTAAGCAAACCAGAAGTTGCTCACACCAACATTAACCACAATGGACCTTTGTTTCCATTTAGGCACAACTTAGAAAACCTCATCCATTTGTAAACATAAGATATTTTAACAGCATGTTTTTCTGGCCTCCTTTAACACCTGGTACTCATCCTCAGGAAAGAAGTGCCTAAATGTAGTCCAGACAGAATTATCCAGGCTGTCAATAGAAGTTTCTCCAAATTGGGATGCACCTGTCACCCTTGAGACTGTGTGAGCAGGTCCAGCATGTGAGGAAATCTATGGTAACTGCCCTTGGTCAACACCATAAACAGGGAGAACCAAGACTGTTTGGGCCAATCAGTGGTCACCACAATGATTTTTGGCACTTCTGTTTGAACTTTCGTTAGTACCTTGTGAATTAGTTGAAAGGGTGGAATCGCATAAAGGAACATTCTCGTTGCAGGGAACAAAATTGAGTCTATCCTCTAAGCATGGCTGCAAGATGTCTGGAAGAGAATTTCTCCAGGTGTTTTGAAAGAAGACAAAAACATGTATTAGAGGCATTCTGGACTACATCCTGGAAAACCACTGCCTTAACTTCCAGTCATGCGGGTCTAACCAGGATCTGCTCAGCCTGTCTGCCACAATGTACAGTTCTGACAGGATGCATGATGCCTGAAGAGACAGAGAATACTGTGAAACCTGCTCCCAGGCTATCACTGCCAACTCACACAGGGGGCACAACCTTATACGCCCTAGTTTGCTGAGGTACCACATCACTGTGGTTATATCTGTAACCACCAGAGCAGGATCCAAATTCCAAAGTTGGTGAGGGACTTTCAAGGCATGAAACACTACCAACATCTCCTATATAATGATCAACTTCTGTAAATCCTTGGGCCTCCAAGTGGCTAGTACTTGCAACCCCACTGATACAGTTCCCCAGGCAAAGTCAGACACAACTGTCTGGACAGTCTGTACTGGCACCGGGGTTGGGGTCTGGAGGATAAGGAAGTCCTGGACTTATACTCAAACTGATCTCTACACCACTACAATTCCCATTTGATAAAGGCAGCACTTACTATTGGAATGAAGGTGCTACATCCAACAATTTCGGATTGAACTACTGTGGTGTCCTAGATGTGTGCATGCCTTTAAATTCAGTCTACCTAGCAGCTACTTTCACTTGTTCATTCATATCTTGGGAGAGAAACCTACTTTTATTTATAAAACTGGTCACATCCTAAAATATTTGGTTGAACATCTCAAAACAGTTATTAGCACCAGCTGTAAAGGGAATACACATTGTGGAGTTTGTAAATACTGTAGGTATATCCTGCAAGACAGTTCTGTTATGATAGGTAATCCACCCCAAACTATGGTTCTGAAGGTAGGAAACTGCAGTAGCAGTGGATTAGTATACATAGCTGTATGCCAGGGATGCAGTTTTTTCTATATTGGCAAGACAGAAAGACAGCTATGTAAAATAATATATGAACACATTTTATGCCATTCAAAAAATATTAATAATGCATTATATAAGCACACACTGACTTGCAACATATGCACCAAGTTTCTGTTTGGTATAGTACACAACAGGGGTGGTCACTGGGAGAATGAAATTGAGAGAAGGGAGCTCATCTGTCAGCTTAGATTGAAAGCCACAATACCTCTTGGTATTAATGAAATTGTCTCAGTTGCACCTATTTTAAAAACCAAAGCTGCAGAATTATAAAATACAAACTTTTTTTTTCCTTTAATCATACTTTCATTTCTACTTTTATTTTTATTTTGCTGGTTTAGCTTATTTTTTGTAAATGTTGCTTACATGTGCTTAGTTTTTAAGTTCTATTAACTGATTTTTACCTTAGCTGTTTTTGCAAGTGTACTCTAAGATTTACAACTTTAAGGAGCAGGTTTTAATTGAGTGGTGTGTCACATGATTTTAAATGCTTTGTATAAAACAATCTTCTTTATTTGTTTCAAATCCTTCTGATGAAGCTCCATTTTCAAAGGGACGAAAACACTTGACCGTTTGTTTTATTTATGGTTTATTAAACACCTTTTTTGTCATTTGTGGTTCTGCAGTTTTACCTTTACTACACCTAAGCAAGTGTTTTACCCACTATGTGTGCCTTTGGGTTTCTTAGTTTCACTTTTTTGGTTGCACAGATTTACGCTTTTTGTTTCAAGGAATCAAGTCCCAAAACTCTAATCCCTTAAGTCTCTCCAGGATTAAAGGGAAGGGGGTTAGGAGGGCAGGAAGTTGAGGAAGAATGAAAATGGACATTAAAGATGTAATGTTATATTGAGTACATAACTTATTTATCTGATGTTGTCATTTTCATTCATTCCTCAACTGATGGAACAGAATTCCCAGCTAGCTGAACCTTGGGTGGTCCTCATGGAAGGATAGTTCAGAGTACTGCTGAGCCAAAATCAGGTCTGTTCCTGGTATGAGAAAGTGGCCAGAAGAGATCGCCCATTGCTACACTCTCATTGCTTCTCGATATACTGGATAAGATCTGGTTCCCCCGTTTGCTGATGTACCAGACAACAGACATATGATTTGTCTGAATAGCAACTGTTTCCGAGGGGACAGAATCTTGAAAGGCCTGCAATGCTAGAGGACAGTTCTCATTTTCAGAACACTAATATGCATTTTGGCTTCTTCTAGGGATCATGTACCTTGGACTGTCCTTCCCAAGTAGTGTCCCCAACCCCAGTCGGGAGGTGTACATGGTCACTGTGGCTGGTGGCAGGGGAAGAAGAAAAGGACGGCTGTGAGAAACGTCATCCTAGTGATGCTACCAAAGAAGATATTTTTTGCATGATTGTGTGATCTTGACTGTGGTGAATAAAGGTTGCTGAAGAATAGACCACTGAATCGATAGAGTCCACTGCAGAATGTGCATGTGAAACCTAGCTAAAGGAACTAGGGTGACTGCTGCTGCCATGACTCTCAAGGCCTGTAAGATTAAGTCACGCTGGCAGAAAAGGATGTGAGATCACTTTGTTGACCTGGGATCTGAGTGTTTGAATTCATATTGGAGGAAGAGAGGATATCTGAGTGAGTGTCTAGACAATCACTTATGAATTCCAGACACTGCATAGGTAAGAGTTGTGATTTGCTGTAACTGACTGTGATGCCTAGGTGAAGACACAAGTCCCTTGCTTGTAGAAGTAGATGCCTGAATGGGGCACGCAGGAACCAGTCATTCAGGTACAGAAACACTTTGAATCCCAGCAGTCTCAGGTAAGCTGCTACCACTGCCATATATTTAGTAAACACCCTGGGGGATGTGTTGAAGCCAAAGCAGTGTTCTGAACTTGTAATGACTGGCTTCCAGCCAGAAGTGCAGATATTTTCTAGAGCACCTGTTCATTTCGATGTGATAGTACACATCCTGAGGAGCTATTGTGTTTTCACAGTAGGGGCAAAATGGACTGAACCATGACCATCCAGAACCTTGAACATCTTACTTATTGGTTCAGTTTGATGAGATCCTGGATGGGTATCAATTCCCCTGTCTGTTTTAGCACTAAGAAGAATCTAGAGTAAGTTCAGGACTCTATTTGGTCTGGAGGGACCTTCTGGATGGATGACTTTTTCTGAACAGCTTTTCTATTTCTAATGCTGCTGTCTCCCTCTGACTGGGTGGAACATTGGTAATTCTTTTCATTCTTGCAGCATAAAATTGGGAAAATGGTATTATATAACCTCTGTATATAATTATCTGCACCCAGATATCCTTTGTGATGGATGCTCAGGCCTTTTAGTGCAGAACCCCCCCCCCCCAAACTGTCTCCAGAAGGCAACAGCCAGGCAACCTTTCAGCAGTGCTGGTAGGGTTTGTCTAAGGAATCTGGGAAACCCTAATTCTGCAGGCCAACTCTGACGCAGGGGCTGAGTGTTCCGTTACTCCTCCCAGATGTGGCAGTGGGGTGGGGGGTGGCCGGCCTGTATCTTCACTTCAGTCTTGGAAAAGACCCTGGGATTTGCAGAAGTACATCTTTCTACCTCCTCGCTGATTGTGGGAAAAGGGTCTCTGAGGAGCAGAACAACAAATCTCAATGGCATACAAAGTCTTTCCTTATTGCTCACTTCTGAACATTTCTTTTACTTTGGCCAACTGGGGAAAATCCACCAAATGGAGCAGCGATGAATGAAGACTTGAAGGACTTCACAAAATCACAAAGACACATCCAGGCATGTCTCTTAATGGCTATGCCCAAACCAGCAGCCCGCGAGGTACCCTCTGCAGACTAGAATACCAACCTCATGTTAACATTAACTTTAGACTGAGAAGTGGCCAGTTGCGAAGAGACTCTATTTTGATCCTCTGCAGACATGGACACAGAAAGAGATTTGGAAAGCTATTTAGTCAAATCTCTTTGCAATCTTGTGAAATGTGCCAATTAATTCAAAGACAACAAAGCAAAGGTCGCTGAAGCATAAATGCGCTTACCGAATCTGTCCAAGGCTCTAGATTCCCTGTTAGGGGCATGGACAGAAGAGTTCTGCTCTGCAAGCTCCTTCTTAGTGGCTACTGCACAATCATGGCATCAACTGGGACCTCCTTGCTCCAGTACCCTAGTGGAATTTTTTTTTTTTTTTAAATCTCACTTTTTTTTCTGAAAATACACCTAATAGCTCAAGATTGAGAGGATCAGTGTCTGTAGTGATATGGCAGCATATGAGATCCGAGGTATGCTAGGTTGGTGGGGCATTATGGGTACAGGGCGAAGTTCAAGAGGTGGAGCAGAGGATCTGGATGAAGTGGCCAAGTCAGATCTCAGACCCAACAGTTGAGGAATGACTGAAAATGACATTAGATAATATGTAAAAAGAAAAGGTAAAAAATAGTCTTACACTACATGGGCATCATTCGTAATGTATTACATCACTATGCTGCATGACTAAGAAACCTACAGTACTTTATCTCATAACAGGCATGATAAATACAGAATTTAAAGCACAGCAACACAATTCCCATGGAGTTGTTTTCCTACTACAAAGGTCGCTTTCTTCCATTGGTACAGTCCACACTTAAAGATATAAAATTATTGGCTCACTGCAACTCACAGGCTGTTAAACATTTGTGTCAGCAAATTAATGGGGTGAATATCTGGCACATCAGCTGTGTACCTTGAAAACAATTATAATGTTCTATCTATTCTTGACAACACAAATGTTAATGATCATCTAACTGAATTTACTCGACAACTGGAAGCTTGACATATTCTCGAGTTGTGCAATCACACATCTGGAAGCAAATCTTGCCCAACTGACCATTTCTGCAATTTTTTTCTATGTCGTTCATCATGCACAAGACTACCATTAACCTGTACTGCTCAATTAAGATTCATCTCCTTGGGCTCATGAATGGGACCAACATTACCCTGTACTGCTTGATTACCTCCTTGGGCTCATGCATGGAACCTCCATTACCCTGTACTGCTCAATTAACCATCACCTCCTTGGGCTTATGCATGGGACCAGCATTACTCTGTATTGCTTGATTAGCATTTGACTCCTTGGGCTCATGTTACCCTCTATTACTTGGTAAATGTTGGTCTCCTCAGGCTCATTCATGGCACCACTATCAACCTTCTTCAGTTCATGCGCCTGTATACATTTCAAGTATTCTTGTGCTTTAGTAAATGCATTAGCTGCCAGTGGAAAGAAGATCTTGAGAAGGGATTGGTATAACTTCCTAAACTTCAGCTTCCTTTTCATACTTGCGTAGCTTCAAAAATTGACTTCATTTTTGACACATCTAAAACAAAGCTGGACAGTCCCTGTGACACATTTTCAGAGAAGACTTTTTTGGTGGTGATGGTGGTGGAATACTTTCTTGAAGCTCACCAAAATATGTTGAGATTGCCTGGCTGCCACCGCTGGCCCTGACCAAAATACTGTGCATGCTCTCTCATTTTAAATGTGATTTACCTGCAAGCCAGCCAATATTAACTTGACATTCATAAATGCGCTACAGTCTATCCTCTCTTCCTTCTCTTGGACTCCAATCACATGGATATTTTTTTTCTATGAGCACTGTCCTCTTGATCAGTTTATCTTTCAGTATTTTTAACTTCACATCCAGTGTCTTGTTCTCCTCCTGCAAGGCCAAAATAGCATCCAAGTGGTTGTTCAGGATATCATCCACTTCACTGTTTTTTAACAATAATTAATCTTTGGAGTTAACCACTTTATGTTGTCCTTATGAATTTTAACCAAGACTGTCTTCAGTGATACCTCTGTAAAACTGCCAAAATCAAGTACACCAATTTTCATCCAGGCTGACTTCATCCTTCTCTCCATCAGCCACCATGTACCTGACTAATGCTTCCAAAGTTTCATCAGCCCGATTCCATTACTGGTTTCCTTTTTTTCAGTCTCTTGCCTTTTTCATCATGTACATCAAGCAAACTATTGTTCAAAAATTCTCCCTTGATTTCTATAGGTTAACACGAACTTATGGCAGTGTACATCTGAACGGTGAACTAACTTCAAAGTATGCCAATAGCTGGAAACTCCTGGCACATGCTGGACAGAAAGAAACTTACTTTTGTGCATGGTCCATTTGTTAAGCAATGTCATGCTCTATGAGGAGCACAAGATTTGTTTTATTTTCTGTATGCTGATGTACTATGTTCAACATAAGGGGGACTTCAAAAACATATACTGTTCTGTGAACTGCTATCAAAGATACTAATTACACATAATGGAATACTAGATTCCACAGATACATTTTGTAACCAATAAAGGGGTGAACTGGAAACCAGTATTTCCTGAGACAGACTGCTGGCCAACAGCAACTAAGGGGTGAGAGGTGGAAGAGATTAAAAACGTGCATTTCTTGAGCTACATCACTGTAATCCACTTAACAAGATGACTATGTTTCCCTCCTGACACAGTCTGCCATGAAACAAGACTTAACAAGGTTCCCTGATGTTGACTCCACCGTGATACCACAGACCACTGAGATGATCTCATTTTTAATCTAATATTGCCTGGAATGCAGCAACCAAGAGGCCTATTATTTGGAGAAAATTCCTGGCAGTCATGATCTTTGCAAGAATAGCCAAGAGATGATGTTTCATTTAGACTTCTTCAGAGACAGTAAAACTATGTCTGGGAGTCTAGCACTACTTTTTATTTATTTTATTTTATTTTACATTTGTTAACTGGGAAAATCCAGCTGGACCAGGTCCATTTTCAGAGGAGGCCTGGGGAGAAAAGCTCCAGAATTAAGAAGACATTTATATAATTACAGATATACATACGTTTATACAATTTGAGATATTCATACAAAACAGGTAGTAGTGAAAAATGTATTTACAAGTAGAGTTATTCTTACATTGTTAACTATAGTTAAGCTTGCAGCGCAAGACTAAGATGCAGTTTTGAGAAATAGTACAAAAGTTCAGTGAATGGGTTTAGACAGATATTTTTCAGAGTTTGGCTTCTAGTAGTTACCTGGATTTTGCAGGACAAAAGTTACAGTTTGAGATAGTTTTACAAAGGTAGTAAGTAAGAACTGCTTACAGATATAGTAAGTATGTCTAGAAGGGAGCAAAAGAACACTATGATATGTGATAAGAGTCAGTGTTTCAATGTGCCTAGATATAGTGTGGTATTTAGACTGGAGTAGATTGATAGAAGAAAGGATAGGGATTGTCATGTGATACATGGGCAAATCCAAGTTGTCCTGAGATAAGATATGAGTGATTGTTTAAAGTTTGCATTTGTTGGTGCGGTGGATATATTGGTGAGGAGACTGTTCCATTTTTTTGGCTATGATGTGGGAATATAGGGCTTTTCCTGCAGTGTTGTTAGCAGTAGTAACACTGAGTAGGGGTTTATTGGATGAGCGTAGAGGGCGACTGGAAGAGTGGGAGGTTATTAGGTTACTGAGGGCTGGAGTTTTGTCTGGGTGGTTTCTGATGTTAAAGGCATAGGTGAGTTGTTGGTAAGATAGTAGGTTAGGAAATTCCAGCCATTGAATTTCTTTTAGTCCTTGGCAGTGATGCATTCTAAAGGGGGAATTATTGGCATATTTAGCTAGTTTGTTGTAACATGCTTCTAACTTATCCAGATCTGATTTTTTAGTGTGGGTTAGGATAGGTGCGGCATAAGTAAGTGTCGATAGGAGGTGTGTTTGAGCTAAAGTGATTTGTGCCTTTTCTGTGAGATAGTTTTTGTACATGTATAGGGTTCCCATTTTCTTATGAACCTTTTGAATAGTTTGTGCTATGTGAAGATCAAATGCTAGGTTGTTGTCTATTTCAACTCCTAGGAGTTTTGTGTGAGTGGATGGAGAGATGATAGTGCCATTCCTAGATGAGATGGAGAAAGTGGCAAGGGAGGATTTAGTTTTATTAGGTGTGAACAGCAGAAGTTTGGTTTTGTTAGGGTTAAGTATAAGTTGGATGTTGGTGATCCAATTTTCAATAACAGAGAAAGATTCCTGGGCTAGCTGTTGGGGGTATTGACAGATGGGGCTGCACAGATGAGAGTGGAATCATCTGCATTCTGAATTAGTGAGGATTTCTTAGAGGAGATATACAGACTGTTTGTAAAAATTGTGAAAAGTAGTGGGCCAAGTATAGAGCCTTGAGGTACCCCTATTGAGTTGGGGAGAGGAGGGGATAGCTCATTATTCCATTGTACAGATTGTTGTCTGTTTGATAGGTAGCTATTGAACCAGGAGATGGTAGAGGAAGTAAAGGATAGAGAATGAAGGCTGTCCAGTAATTTAGGGTGTGAGACCATGCTGAATGCTTTTGAGAGGTCTAAGAAGGTAGCAGATACATAGTTGTTGTTGTTTCTATGTTGGTTAACCAGGTTGGTGAATGAGAGAAAAGCAGAGGTTGTACTATGGTGAGGGCGGAAACCATGTTGGGTGGATGAGAGAAGTTTGTTAGTGTCTAGGAACTGCATAACTTGAGAGTGTATACATTTCTCTAGGAGCTTAGACAATGGGGAAGAATAGCTATTGGCCTGTAGTTGGAAAAATCGTAAGATTTTCCTCCTTTGTGTAGAGGTATAACGTAAGGTATTTTCCATATTTGTGGTACATAGGCTTCCTGAATGGACCTGTTTATTAGGATTGATACTGGATAAGCAAGAGAGTCAGCTGCCATTCTTAGGAAGTTAGTGGGTATACGGTCAGCAGCTAGTGTGGTAGGTTTTAGTTTGTGGAGCAGGTTTCTAACTTTTGATGTAGGGACTGGAGAGAGGGAGAAGGATGGCTGGTTGGTAGTATTGTCAGGAGTGTTTCTAGTGCTTGTGTGAGATGAGGTGCTCGTATTTGTTAGCTGGCTGGATAGAGTTTGGATTGAGTTGATGTAGTGAGAGTTAAGCTGGGAGGCAATATCTTTGCTGTTAGTATATGGGGAGGTGGGGGTGGGGGTAGCAATTTTTCCAGGTTTTAGCAGTGAGTTGATAGAATGTCAAAACTTTTGGGGGTTGTTTGTGTGTTTGTTTTGATGGCCTAGGAAGTAGTTTTGTTTGTCCTGTTTGGTTTGCATTTTGGCTAGGTTTCTAAGTTGTTTGTACTTTTCTTTGGTTTGTTTAGAGTTGTCTTGTTTCCACTGCTTCCAGATCTTGCCTCTGGTTTTAAGGAGGGCTCTTGTGTCCCGAGTTAGCCATGGTGCATAATTTACTTTGATTTTTCTCTTTCTTAAAGGTGCTATGGAATTTAGAACTGAGATAAATGCATTATTAAAGTATTCTACTGCGTGATCTAGGTGTACGGTTTTTAGGGGGAGCCAGTTACATTGGTGGAGGATGTTGTTTAGTATATTTGGGGTTAAGTTACGATCATCCCTGATGTTTTTATAGGTTATTTTGAGGATTTTGGTTTGTTTCCTGAGGAGGAAAGTAGGGAGATGGTCACTGAGTATGTCAGGTAGCGATTCTACCTGATAGTGATGTTTGGGGGTATTTATTAATGTCCAGTCAATAGTGGTTTGTTTGTGTTTTTTTTTTTCTCTATTCTGGTGGGGTGTTAAATTAGTTGCGTGAGGTTGCAGAGGTTAGTACTTTTGGTGGGGTTTTTGGAGCTGAAACATTGCCAGTCGGTATTGAGGTCACCTAGTAAAATTGCTTCCTGAGGGCAATTTTGATTCAACCAATAAAGGATTTCTTCTATGGTTGGGGAGTTATTTCCAGGAGGAATGTAGCAACAAATTATGTTAATTTTCTTCTCATTGCTTATTGATAGAATAGAGCCTATGGTTTCAGCATTTTGAAATGATGGTAGAGGGGTATGAAATGGTTGGAGATTTATTTCACTTTTAAATAGAATTGCGACTCCACCACCCTTCCTATTTGTTCTATCTTTTCGTAGGATGTTGTAACCTGGTGGTAGAATCTCATCACTAGAGATATGTGGTTTAAGCCATGTTTCGGTAATGGTTACGATGTCAGGGGAGTAGTGAGAAATAAAAGCGTGTAGGTCTACTTGCTTATTTGAAATACTTCTTATGTTGATGTTCATTATTAGGAGATCAGATTGAGCTCTGTTTGGAAGGTTAGTAAAGGAAGGCCCTGGGTTTGGGTGTATGTCACCAGCTATGAGGAGTCTTTTACTAAGATTAAGTATGTGTTTGATAACATAGGTTAGGGTTTGAGAGTGATATGTATACTGATTTCCTATTGATAGTAGTAGGTAGATGGGTGATGGATGTGTGTGGCATAATATTTGCGGAAAATAATGTTGGACAGACTGTAAAGCATATATGGGAGGTGATGTGTCTTATGGTATGTGTAGTATGGAATGAGGTGGTGTCTAAGGGTAGGTTAGTTTGTATGGCTGTAGTATAGGAAGTGGATGTCAGGGCTAGTAGGAGTAAGGGTAGTAGGACTTGCATTATGTTTGATTGGAAGCTTTTAGTAGTGTTATTTGATAAAGGGGTTGACGTAGGGGTGAGTGAGTACAGGTATGGGTGTGATGTTAGAGTAGGAGGAGCTATGAATTAGTTATGGATGGTTATTGGAGTAGGAAAAAAGGAGGAGTGAGTGCAGATATGGGTGTGATGTTAGAGTAGGAGGAGCTATGAATTAGTTATGGACGATGATTGGAGTAGGAACAAAGTCAGGTGAGTAGGGTGATGTATAAGTTTAGGTGTAGTGGGGGTGTGTGGGATTTGGGGGTAGGGTAGGGGAGTGGCGTGAGCCCGAAGGGCGAACGGAGCGGGTACAGATCCTTCAGCAGAGGTGAGCACCAAAAAAGTATCAGTGAGTATATTTGGGGCTGAACACTTATAGTTTAACTAGAGACTCTAGCACTTTTAGCACCACTAAGTAAAATAGGTTGTAAAAGCTGATTACTGCAGATAGATGTGAAATAAAGGGTTGCTAGTCCTGGAAGAGGACCCCTTTAGGAGCGATAGTACCAAAACTACTCTTATTAGGACATAGTGGGTACTAGCTAGTCAGGGAGTGATTTTGGGAGGTTGCTGCCATCTAGTGTGGAAAATCGGGTAATCCCTGTGAGTGTGCACGCTGTCGGGGCTCAGACGACCACAAGAGTTTTAATTACAAAACTCCAAAGAGCAGATAAGGAAACCAACTGTCTTTGTAAAAAAGGTAGTTTCTGGAGCTTACATGCACTTATTTTTAGAGCAGGATTCAGGGAGGTCAGTTCCACTGCAGTCCTTATACATCGGGCGGAATGCTTTCGTGGGCGGGAGGGAGTTTTAGACAGAGCTAGATGCACTTATTTTTAGAGCAGGATTCAGGGAGGTCAGTTCCACTGTAGTCCTTATACACCAGGCGGAATGCTTTTGTGGGCGGGAGGGAGTTTTAGACAGAGCTAGCGGCGTGCACACAACACATTTGGGAGTGCAGTCCTTCCTAGTTCAATTCTGGCCTTAGGGCTAAGCCCAAAAAAGTAATGAGATGGGAAACTCCAGATGTGACTTTGGAAAGTTTGAAGTGCTTCTGCAGAAACCTGAGATTATGGACCTGTCCTAGGATTTCTCTTTGAATGTGGGTTTAGCTGAAGATACCAAATGCCAACTATTTAGTTATTAAGGGAATATGGTGATTCTAAGACCTTGTGGATATGTACCACCCCAGTTAAGGTAGTAGGTGCAGACAAAAGCCCAAATGGCAAGATCCTGAACTGGAAGTTCTGTCCCTCTACCTGGAGCCTGTGTATGGGTTTAACAGTGAAATTAAATAATATATAGTACAAAAACAGTCCATTAGTTTTGGGTAGGAGCAACAACCAATAAATGCTTGCATTTAGCAATTTTTCTACTGAATGAAATTGTCCAGACTCTTCAAATTCAGAAATGGATGTATATATAGATGCAAGGATGAGCATGCATTTAGAAATTATGGCTTAGTTTATCGCTCTGCAGTGAAACAATAAATGGCAATTTATTTAGGTCAAGACCTGATATTCAGCCTCAAAAAAATACATGTATAGACTACTTATACTGGACCTGGATGTTTTTGCCCATTTTTCCTCCCCCTTAAATGGAATAATGCATGAAAACTGCAGTTCAAGAAACCTGCCTGTGTCAATTCCTCCTCAACTCAACATGGCACACACAGAATACAACTTGTAGGAAGACATCAGGGCCATATGAGCAGCCCTTGTCACAGTAATGCAACTTATACAGATGGCGCAGTGGTGCAGTGGTAGCGTTGTTGCCTCACAGCAAGAGGTTCACTGGTTCGATTCTCGACTGGGGTGTCTTCTGTGTGAGTCTGCATGTCCTCCCCTGCATTTGTGTGGGTTTCCTCTGGGTGCTCGGGTTTCTTCCCACGTTACAAAGACATGCGTCTGGAGCATTTCTCTCTGGGCCACCACTGAAAATTGGCTCGTTCTAAGTTGGTCTTTCCCGGTTAACAAATAATAAATAAATAAATAAATATACAGATAACTGTAGATACTAGACAAATTAAAGACACAATAAAACATAACCATCTCCTGGATATTTTTCAGCAGGTGATTTATTTCTGATTATTTTGCTGCAAGATGATTTAAACAACAACAAGAAACAGCACAATCATGAAGTATAGCTGACTTGCAGGCCCATGTAATGCACATGGTGCCCAAGATACACGAGATGGAGAACAGGGTGCAGAGAAATAATCTTTGAAATCAGGGACTTCCCAAGGTAGTTGAAGGAGTGGATGCACTGGTATTCATATTTAAAGAACTAAAAGCACTGCTGTATATGGACCAACCTCCCCTCATAATCATGGCAGAGAGCACAGGATACAAACCAGGAGGGTAAATATCTTTTACACTACAGATTTTTTTCAAATGCTTGGACTTTTATGATAGAGGAACACATCTGAAATGAGCTAGAAGTTTAAATGATGATCTGAAAACTGTGGGTCACCATATGTGTATAGCTTTCAATTACAGTGCAACCCTTTTTCCAAAAGGTAAAGCCCCCACCCCTTACATGAGATGGATGAGGAAACTGGGGTATGGGATCACTTTAAGATACATAGCCACATGCTAAATAGCTAAGGGTACACAAACCTTTCAGGTTTTATTACCTACAGATGTGGAGGGCTTTTTAAAGGACTTGGAGGTGGCACAAGGAGGAGGATGCCATCAAAATGAATGTCACTATCAAATACAAAATAATGAAGTATCCTAGTAATTACACCATTAATAAGTCTCCTGAGAAAAAAAAATGCAATAAACACCATTACATGCCTTTCCTATAGCCCAAATTGAAACTAAAGGAATTCTCTCCCTTACAGTCAATACACATATAAAAGAGTACAAGATAGGGATGCCACCACTCCCCATAACTTTTTATCTTAATGGTGTGTGCACTAAATTCAGACTTGCACAACAGGTTCTCATACTATGGGATTAAAGTGTCTAACCATATACAGTTTCTCACATCTTGGTGTGCAAATAACTGTATTATGGCTTTGTAACCCAAGCTCATCACTGCTTGAGTGCATGCATACGCACACACACACACACACACACACACACACAGGTATGTTCACTTTTGTCGAGATACCCATGCATTGTCCTTACAAACATTAACTGCAAAACACTGACAATGCCAAAGTCGACATTGTACCATGCATTCATTGTGCAACAATCTTGGTGCATGTAAAATAAAAACAAACCATTGTTTTTTTTTTGCAGGGGCAAGCCCCCCGCTAATTGTATATACCAACTCACAATATCAGAGAAAGAGCATACTCCCCAATCTCGAGAATTCTGTGATCTTGCACACCTGTCAACCATCTGTTTAGTCAAGTAAACAGATGTTGAACAAACGTTTACCAAAGATATATATATATACACACACACACACACACACACACACACACACACACACACACACACACACACATATACATACATGCATTTACCACTCAACTTATCCAGTTAAGATACTAGACCTCAACACAAAGCAAATAACGTAACTAAAATTCTTTTGGTAGCATCAGAACCTCCCCTTATTATCTATAATCCAAGCAGTTAAAAATAATTATTCTACCAAAAGATTATTTTTGTAGCCAGACATCTTCGACATGCCACTTGATTGAAGAAAGTACACATAGTTCAAAAGAAAAAGCCTGATTTCTGGCAAAGTCAGAAACGGAGAATTTCTAAGAAAAAGATGTGTAAGCCAATTAAGGAAGGGCTGGGGATTCTCTAACATTTGGTGTATGGAGGAGCCATAATTGGCAGGCAATATATTCAGGCTAGAAGGGAGAATAAGACTATTTGCTGTGACACAAAATTCAGACCTCCTTCCTCACCACAACATGTGCAAATTCATGAATGCTTCTATCAATGTATGGGATCAAGGTGAACTGGAAGACTGGTTTGAGCATACCATTTATCTCAATTAAAAAAAGTCACCTGCCCTGGCTATGTTCTTCAATGTGGGCAAACTCAGCAGTTAGAAATACATATCAGAAAAATCATATGGAAAGACTGGACAGGGACATTTTTCACTTCTTCGACTTCTGCAATTTTACCACTTTACTTAGGAACACATTAGTGAGACGTCAATATCAAATCTTCAGATTAGATTCTTCACTGGAAAAAAAATCTTAGGGTGGGGAACCCCAAATGAACCACACTACTAATGGATAATGTCATCTCCAACACTTTACCAAATGGAACAGATCTTTCTATGCTTGAATGAATCTACACTCTTATGAATGGAAGCAATAATTATTTTTATTTATTTATTTATTTATTTTATTTATTTATTGACATTTGCTAACCAGGTTTGTCCAACTGGGCTTGTGGCCCATT
Source organism: Protopterus annectens (assembly GCF_019279795.1). Taxonomy (NCBI): domain Eukaryota; kingdom Metazoa; phylum Chordata; order Ceratodontiformes; family Protopteridae; genus Protopterus; species Protopterus annectens. Next base: position 485,368,039 of record NC_056746.1, on the reverse strand, counting down.
TTCAGTGGAGACCCAAGGAGAAAAGCTCCAGTAATACATTTTAAAACAAGTACAATTTTAAACAATATTGATATAATAGCAGTTATAGCAAAACGATTAATCCAATATTGTTGGTGCACCATAAACAGCATAACCTATGGCAATGTACACTCAGAATGGAACAAAATCCTTAAAATCGACCTTCCTTATATATATGGGTCCCTATCAAATGAGAGAAAGCTCATTTGATAGAAACTCATTTCACTGACCCCATAAGATAGAAAGCTCAAAACACTGAAAACTCATTTGACTGAAACTCAAAACACTGAAAATGCTTTATGCCCTTTTCCCCACTGTAGTGCGATCCTGGAGTTAGTATATATAGTTAGGGGGGGTGGGGGGCATAGCCCCCCACATAGTTTATGTAAATATTTTCTCCAAACAGTTATTCATTGTAGTTATAAGTATCCATGTGTACGGTTTAAAATGTCTGAAGTATGTGGGGGGCTATGCCCCCCCATCGTGGGGGCTGTGCCCCCCACCCCCCTAACTATATATACTAACTCCAGGATCGCACTACCGTGGGGAAAAGGGCATATAGCATTTTCAGTGTTTTGAGTTTCAGTCAAATGAGTTTTCAGTGTTTTGAGCTTTCTATGTTTTGGTTTCAGCCAAATGATTTTCTATCAAATGTGTTTTCTATCATTTGATAGGGACCTATATGTATATATATATATATATATATATATATATATATATATATATATATATATAGATATATATATATATTTTGGCTAGTATTGCAGGTAGATGAAATGATGGCTTGGAGATAAATTCTAGAAAAGGCTCTGAACAATCAGGTGAATGAAATCATTGGTCTATGACAAATGACCTACATGGACATTGACTGAATAGTGATTTCCAGTTACTTTGAAGAAGGTGGGTAGGTGAGATCATCAACAACTCAACTGAGCTCAAGAATGGGTCATCATTAGTATTTTTTTTTGGGCTGCTACTAGGTATTTCTGGAGACTTGACATTGCTCCAGATCACTAACCTGAAGGCTTAGCTGGATCCTGGGTTTCCTAAAGCTGCCTGCCTTCCCTAGACTTAAGCTTCTATTAAGCAGTGTCAGCTTCAAGACAACCACCAGACCACTATTCATGTGGTCAAAAACAACCTCCCTCAGTTTACAGTCAAACAAACAAGCTGGAAAACGTAGTATATTGGAACTTCTGATGCATTCTTGAAGGGAATCTAGAGACAGATAGTGGTTTTACATTGGTCTATCCTTAACAGGAGATCTCTTCAATTATGAATTCTGCAACAGTGATATGGAAGGACATCATGGAGGTAAATGAAATAGAGTATTTTCTCGCATCAACCCCCCCCCCCCTGACATCATAGTAACCATTGCTCTTCTATAGTCATGCAGGTGTGAAGTGAACGAGACCACTACAAAGGAGAACTGACTACAGTAAGAAGAACGGACAGTGATAAATGTATTTTTCAGTCCAAGTAACAGCAGCTCTGTTACGATGAGTGTTACAAGGCCATGTGTGAAACTGTGTATATTTGTAGATGCCACTACAAGGACTCAATTTGTGAGAAGAGCTAAAAGGTAACAAAGAACCATGTTACCAGTTTGAGGTAATTTGTGAGAAGAGCTAAAAGGTAACAAAGAACCATGTTACCAGTTTGAGGGAGGGGATCTACAATATCCAATACATTTGCAGTGGCATCATAGTATGGAACTGATAAAAGGGGAGTCAGAGCCTCACCGATTATTCCAGGCCAGAGTGTGTGTTTGCGTGCACATATGGGTGGGGTTGGATGACTTTGCTAAGGTTACATTGACTAAGAAACAATTGAACAGACTTAAGTCTGGGCTCAAATCTAATGGCAAGAATGCAAAATCATTTTACATATGAACAAATCAGGCATCAGAGACAAAAACAAAGCTTTCTAGAGGACAGATTGCAAAAGCTATTGTTTTTGATGGCTTCTGAAGTTTTCTGAAAGCTATCAAGAGATGGAAGCAAATTTACTTACCACTATTCTAGCCAATATTTCAGAAACTCACTAAAAACCACTTCAAAAAGTATACCGTAGAGCTCTACAGATGACAGAAAAATGAAAACCAGTATCTATAACAGTATTTCACATAAGAAGGCAAGTGGGATTATCTGTGCTTACTAAAACATTGAGCAGGTGCAACTACAACACAGTGAGAAGTTAAAAGCGGATAGACTAATTACTTGGATTAGTATGTCATGGAATCTTCCTGTTCTGGGAATGGAGTCAAGTGTCTGGAGGGATAGCAAAGGAAAGACATAAAAACTGACATTTTTTTTTTCCATTTGATAACCAGGCAGTTGCAACCCAGAAATATCATCTCATTGAGTGGGAGGTTGGCATAATGGCTAAGGTGTTTACCTTACAGATACAAGGTGCAGGGTTTGATTCTCACATGGGCTAATTGGCTAGGCTTAAAATGGCCCACAAAGGCAGTTAGTCTAATACTAATCTATGAATCTATGAGTGACTTGCTTAGAATCATTCAGTAAATAAATTAAGGGGGAAGAAATCAAACCCTTTCACTAACAGCAGACAAGTTTAATCTTCTATGCTAGCTACCAGACAATGGGATAATCTCCATTACTGGAAGTAATAAACGCATAGTTGCACAGACCAACACCTGGCAAAAACAAGCAGGGACTTTATAATACTTCAAATGAAGATGGTGTTTGTGTGTCACTAAGTCATTAACACAAGCACATGTCCTACATCCATAACAAATTGCAAGAGTCCAAAAACAATGATCACATGATGGATGCTACCGCTCTGTAATGTCTCAGGAAATTCACAATGTTGCTGTCTTCCCAGGTCATGAGGTACTGCTACTCCAGTGACAGTGGATAGACGTGTGGTGCAGTAGATGTAAAATGTTAAGGTTATACTGAACAAACAGACTACTGACCAAAGAAAATGCTGACTAGACAGCAGTAAAGTGTAAAGCAATCAGTTTGTTTGTTTTTTCGGCTTTTCCCGGTTAGGGGTCGCCACCGCGGAACTCCGATCCGCTAATGATTGGCAGTAGATTTTTATGGTGCCGAGTTGCCAGCCGGACACCCAACCTTCAGCAAAGACATGCCCATTCACGCATGTCTTTCGAACTCCACTCGACCACAGGGAGGACATGCAGACTCCACACAGAAGGCACCCCAGCCGAGAATCGAACAGGAGAACCTCTTGCTGTGAGGCAACAATACTACCGCTGCACCACCCTCGAAATAAAGTGTAAAGCAATCAGTAGGGAAAAAAACAAACAAAAAAAGGCCTAAAAAGTGCTCCTGAAAGAAATCGCTTGCAGATTTAGCACATTTAAATGCACATTAAAAGAAACAGAAAATCACTAAAATGAGTCTGGAGATGGTAAATTATATTAGCATAACTGGTGAAGCCTACTACCACTGAAAAAAGTAAGAGTCAGCTTCTCAGATTTGCTTGACATCTTAAGTCCTCAATGGCAAATGAACAACATTCCTAAATCACAAATGACCACTGCTTTCTTGAATGAGTACACACAGACATACCTGGAGGAATGTTTTCATCTACCCACTGAAAAAATCCACACTGCTGCTCCCTGGGCTTGCTGCAGGTGTGAAACTGGCGACCTTTATTGGGCCCATCTTTCTGAACAGTTCTTGTCACTGCTGGCTGATTGCACATGCATTGTGTTGCACCACCACCAGAATTACTACTTCCTGGCTGATCAAATCTTCTACCTCTTCCTACAGTAGGGCTTACATTATCCCTGAACCCGGATGCACTTCCAGCACTGTGGAAACTACTCCCAAGGTTTCTGTTTTCTGTATTACTTCTGCCTTCAGTCTGCTGGTCTGCCCACAGGAAGAAATTACAGTTTCCCGTATTACACTTATAGAATTGCCTCCCTTGATTAGGTCCTTCTTTACGGACAGTGAGAAGCAGGGCCTCCTGTCCACAGTTACAGACAACTGCATTATCACTGCTGCTGGTAGCATATGATGGAACAACACTAGGACCAGCAACTGATGTGGGAGGCCTTTTAGGGTTGTTCTGCCTTGGCTGTAGTGGAGGGCGTTGATAACGCTCACTGGAATGGTTCTGTCGCTGTCTTTGTTGTGGATGATTAACTGTTTGATTGTTCGACTGGGAAACCGCAGTTCCTCCTCCTCGTAAATACCTCAGGTCCAGGATTTCTCTTAGCATTTCATCACAGCCTCCGATACATCCTACAAACTCTAATGGCATCATGGGTGGAACACTTCCTCTCTTGAATTTAAATTTTAGCCTATAATGTTAAAAGAAAAAAAAAGATTTGATGTTCTTAGTGTGGTTTATAGCCTGAAACAACTAATCATCCATGAAGACTAAATATATTTCTTAATTTTTGTTTAACTTAATGACTAAAAGTTTTCAACAACTGCTTAATTACCACGGAGCAATACATACAACATAACAGACGCATCTTACCTTATAATAACTAACAAAATTCTAAAGACCAAAAATGGAATACAAGCACTTGTTTAAATTACGTATCATGAAAACATCTGGGCACCTCAGTGTGAAGCCTTCCATGTTTTTTTTTTTTGTTTGTTTTGTTGACTAACTACAACTAAGTGTCAAAGAAAGAGGTAATAAACAGTCGGATACTCTGAAGAATAACAGATTTGGCATCATGGTTAAAGTGTTTACCTCACAGACAAGAAGCAAAGGGTTTGACTCCCACTAACAGAAACTGCCTAGGCTTAAAATGGTCCATAACAAAAGCTAGCCTAGTATAATACAGGACTTCTAACAGACATTTACAGCATGCAACTAATGCAGTTCAGTGGAAACTCCCCAAATGTATCATGCTTTTGTGTGCCTTACACACTCCACACTCCCACTTAACTTAAGATATACTAATAACTTCATGAATGCACTATTTCAAAGGGAAAGTCCACACACAGTGAATCAGGACAATGTACCAGCAGTGTACGATACGCATTCTCAAATAACACTGCATTACTGCACTAAGTGCCCAGGTACACAGAATGTAGGGCAGTGGTTAACTATTAAGGGAATACTCAGTGCAAGTACCATAATGGACACTCCTAATGTGGCTCTACTTCCCCACAAATTGTGCAACCCCTCAATGTTTTTTTTTCTTCTTTCTTTTTTTTTTTCTCCTCACCCATCAGGATGTTTACATTAGTTGTGGGGACAGACTTTACAGAACTGTCTGACAGACAGAGTAGCCATTCACAAAAAAAAAAGTGCACAAAGGAGTACACTCAAGTGATACAATGTGCTTACAATGACCCCGTAGTATATTCCTAATCAAAATTCTACGACATAGGTTTTGAAGAATGTCACAATGAGACGAGAAATATCAGAAAATTAAAATCACAACAATCGTCCAAAAAGCAGCAAAGAAACCACAATGGCTACAGAAACAGCAGCAAATAAATTTATTCCACTCTCTAGCACCTCAGCAAATGCATTCAAGGTGTACATACTTCTTGAAGGCATTTGCCGAGGCGCTAGAGAGTGGAATAAAAATATCAGAACATTACTTTGGGCTTATCCATACAGAAAGGCATATGTACAGTGCAGAAAGAGGGTGAACACCCCCTCAAACCCCCAAAACACATACTTGAAATATTCAAGATTTGACGTAAGACACTATACTTGTACACTTTATTTGCAGTCAAATACACATTAGTTTACTCTCTCTCTCCACATTTAGTCTGATTCTACATACTAGATAAACTAAGTACACAACATTCTTGAACTACCATGGCACAGCTAGCCACCTGGCGATGTAAACCATGGCAATGGATGACTGTCACTGTTGAAGTGACACCCCAACCCCATGGGAAAAATGGAAAAAGGGGTTGTGGATGGATTCTTGCACCTGGTCCAGCCTCCTCAGAGACTGTTTTGATTAACTGCAAAATTACCTACAATTGTCAAAACATTGAAGTTTTAATAATTTCCTTCATGAGCTCCTACTGAGTTTATGCATTCAATGTATGCATGTCTGTCACTAGTTATACAGAGTATACCACTACTGATTGTAACAGTGAATGCTATTAAAAAGTACTAACATGCATGTTGCGATGTTGCACAGTAAAAATTCTTTTTCAGTACTTCTAGTCAATAAACTCAAAATGTTTACATCTATACAAGTAATGCATTTCACTGCAAAAGCAGACCTATTTTTAGCCTCTTTATTTTTGTAATCCACTCTTTAACAATACAGTCTACACAAAGTACCAGCAGTACTTTATCAGTCTTGAACCTTCATATGATGAAAACAGTTCCTGTCTGCATGCTTTTTTTTTTTTTTTTTAGATATTTACAAAAATATTTCATAGTAAAGCTGTCTGCACAATAAAAAATATAGAGAATTATGATCAGATCGCCAATCGTTACCAGCTTATTATCTGTTCGAGTCATGGAGATCAAGAAATTCTTCTCAAGAACAAAGCCTGAGAGGTGATTCTTAGCATCCACATTAAGAACACATAAAAATAAATTATGTACTCACCATAACGTTCCATCTGTGTTGTCCATTTTCATTCTTTAGAATTCACTACAATGCCCTAACAGTGTTTAAATATCCCACCTCTATCCAAGATAGGATAATCACTAGCTACTCCTCAGAGGGTAACTCTGGGGACTCTTCTGAATCCTCTAAGTCCATGTCTAATGTGACAGACTCATCAGGGCAGTCTAGATGTTTCCTCTTACATTTTTTCTTCCAAGAGACCTCCCCAAAGGGGTACTCTGGGGAGGTTTCAGAAGAAATGGATGGTAAGGAATGTTTGGATCTGAGAGTGGAGCTGTCTGGGGTGACAGCACTCTCATGACCTCGAAGGCACCACGGCCCTGCTCCGAGGAAGCTCCCAGCTCTGAAGAACCAGGAGACTGCCGCTGAACCAAAGCCGTAGGCTCCAAGGCCGATATAGGCATTGAGCTGACGCACACCGAGACCCCGAGAGGTAGATTCAGATCTGACGACTGTACGATCCAACTCTCCTCCTCGGACCCAACGGGGAGCGTCAGCTCCTACACCCTTCGCTGGACAACAGCACCGATGAGGTTGGAGCCAATGATCCTGGAAAAGTTCTCGGCTCCAACAGTTCCACTACTATCGATTCCAAACACTCTGGCTCCGAAGCCGACACCTGGATCGGAGGAGGAATTCGTGCAGGAGTGGTAATGACTGTTGGAGCCAACTCCACAGTGGGAGGGCTCAAAAGAATTTTGGCCAGCATCGGTGTCCGAAGGAGCCTCCTTACCACCCGTTCCACGTCATTGTCTGATAAACTCCTGGAATATCGAGAGGAGTGGACTGAAGACTTGGCTGATTGGAGAATGGGTGAGTGTAGCACCGACGAGACTAGCTCTGGCTACGGATCCCTATCTATTCCTAATGCACATGTGGAACAGATGAGGTAGACTTTTCGGGCCTGAAAGCCTTAAGCTCTGAGGTTAATTCCTTTGGCTGCTTCCTCAATGGCTTCAAAGCCTGCGCCGAGGAAGATGCTCTTTTGGAGGACTTTCCGATCTCGGTGAATGGGTTGACTTAGGGGAACTCTGTTTCCCTTCGATTGCCTCTAGAAAGGGACACTTAAGCAAACCCCTAACTATCAATTTGTTTTTACGTTCTAGTAAAACCCTACAACTAAAACCATGACAAATAGCGCAAGATTCCTGCAGATGGACCGCACCCAAGCAGTAAACACAACTGGTGTGCCCATCTGTCAGGGACATTTTCTGATTACAATTGTCATATTTTTTGAAGCCCGAAGGCTTTGCCTCTTTAGTATCCTTTGACATAATGCAACAAAGCTTTATCTAACCAACGGCTTTCACTAACCAACTGCTTTAGCTAACTAACGACCTTACCAGTGGTACAGAGAAAGGCTTGACAAGAAAGGTCTTTTTTTCTTTCTTTTTTTTTTTTTTTTACAAGGAGACACTAAACAGGAGAAGAACAGCAGCAAGGGAATTAGGGACCAGAGGAGAGGCCTCTAACTTTAATGATGACCAGAGGAGAGGTCTCTAAGTAAAAAGATACTCCCTGAAAAAAATACAATGACCAAGGGGAGGGGAAGCCCTCTAACTTAAGCAGGTTGAGAAAGGAATTCTCTAACTTAAACAAACTCCTTAGCGTAAAAAACTAAAGGGATAACACTGACTACTCAACACAATAAAAGCCTTAAATAACAAAGGAATTTGACAATGCGGAATAGGGAAAAACAGGGCCTAGCAGGGACGAAGACCAGTAGGCAAACAAATAGCCAAAAGGCAAAGCAAGTTTTCACAGCAAGATTATACCAACACTAGATATTATCAACTGGTATACCAAAAAAAAGCAATTTATCAGTAACAAGAATACAAAAATCTTTCTACTTAGCCTGGAGCCTAGTAGGAAGAACCCGATGTAGTTTGTTGGCAAACGAGATCTGGGTAATCTTCCCTAAGCATGATGGGATAGGATATAGCCTCGAGCCAGTGGAAGCTCTCGAGCTTTAGTAATAGGCTGAGTCGGAACTGGTGCTCGGTTCCGAACCCAACCAGCAAGAATGAAAGCAAGATAGGACAACATAACATACTTTTGTTTATGTTTTAATAAAGGCAGGATATTTTAAGTCCTCGGATCGTGCAGTTTGTTTATTAGTTTTACTTGCATGTCCTTTTTTTTGGCGTTTTCATTCTTCCACAACCCTCAGATCAGACTCAGACATTATTTTCAGTTTGTGGCTACTTGAAACTCTCGAGCTCTTTGGTTACTCACAATGCTCTAACATCCTCAGATATTGTTTGCTGGCTTACGGTATCAAAGGGAAAACTAGTACCCTGATAATAGAAAAACATACCCGGAACTCAACATATGGAACACTGGTTCCCTTATAAGATCTCGTTCTTCCAGAAGCCACTAGTTTTAAAAGAAGATGGTTGGTGGGAGGAAAGTTGAGGAAGAATGAAAATGGACAACACAGATGGAACAATATGGTGAGTACGTACCTTTGTTACCTGATGTTGTCAATTTTCATTCATTCCTTAATCAATGGAAGAGAGTCCCCAGCTACCTGAAATTCCAGGAGGACTCTAAGAAAGGATATTCCTAAGCAAAGCTGAGCTGAAAGCTACTCTTCTCCTTGAGGCCAGATCCAGTTTGTAATGAGTACTAAAGGTATGAGGATTAGCCAAAGAAGCAGCCGCACATATATCGTCCATAGAAGCCCTAGATAAAAACACCGATGATGTTGCCATGGACCTGGTTAAATGGGCTTTGACAGGTTTTGGTAAGGAAAGGCCCAATTTATTATAGACAAAGGAAATACACTCATTCAACCATCTGGCTAAAGTTACTGTCTTAACTGGCTTGCCTAATTTTGAATCCGCAAAGGAGACAAATAATTGAAATGTTTTCCTAAAATCCTTTGTTCTACACAAATAAAAACGCACCCGCCTATACACATCCAGTAAGTGTAACATACATTCACCTTTCTTTGTAAAACTTAGCAGATTTATACATGGGTTAAAGTTAGACTTTGATATCACCTTAGGAAGGGTTTTTGTTTGTAAAGCTAACCTATCCTTGTGAAATATCAAGTAAGGAGGTTTAGCAGACAATGCTTAAAGCTCTGAAAGTCTTCTAGTAGATGTGATGGCTACCAACAATACAGTTTTCCATGTCAAAATCTTTAGGTTGCAATTTGCTGCTGGTTCAAATGGAGAATTAATTAAGGCCTATAACACTAAATTTAAGTCCCATGGTGGAGAAAGATCCTTATAAGGGGGTCTCAAAAGATGGGTACCTTTCAAAAAGGCCTTACAAAGTTTTGATCCAGCTAATGAGGAGATTTCAATCCCCTTATGAAAATTAAAGATAGCAGCTAGTTGTACTTTAATAGATGAGGAACTGGCTCCTTCATTAAATATCAATATGCGTCTGTGGTGCCCAAAGGGCAAATATCTTCCATTTACTTCTGTAAAGTTTTCTTGTGGAAGCTTTGCGAGAAAACAAAAGTATATGACATATGAGAAAAGAGCAAATATTGTCTGGCTATCAGTAGAAAGTACAGTTTTGTACCTACCATAAATGTAGATGTACGAGTGTTCACACTGCTGCAGTCATCACACTTGGGTTATCCTGCCGTCAGGCGGTCCCGCAGTCGGCCAGAGTTCCAAAGTCTTGGTCTGGCATCGGTTGCTGTCGCTTCTTCCCTGATGTCAGTGCGCCAGGGGTATATAATAGGCATCAGATGCCATTTTCTTCCGTTTTTCTTGCCCCACATGTCAGGTGCCCCCAAGTAGGTAGGCAATACATATTGCTAATAAAACATGTAAAAGGAATACTTTCAGTTACAAGCAAATACACCACAAAGGTTGTACAGGAAAGAAAAGGTATAGAAAAGTTCAGCTAGGTCAGAGGGGATGGAGGGAGGGTAACCTGGACTGCAACAGTGTGAACACTCGAACATCTACATTTATGGTAGGTACAAAACTGTACTATATTCATCATGTTACACTGCTGCAGTCATCACACTTGGGTTGAATCCCAAAGCTACGGATGGGTGGTGGAACTAAACAGGGTTTGGAAAGGCTAGTAGACCCTGCAGAACTGCAGTGGCAAAGCCAGCTCTGGTTTTAGAGTATAGAGGTAAGTGATGGTGCTTGGTGAAGGTGTGCACTGTTGCAGCCTCCAAAATATCCTTGGTTGGTACCCCTCTGAGGAAGGCTGTTGATGTTGCTGTAGCCCTGGTGGAATGGGGCCTAATGTTACCAGGTACAGGTTTCCCATGGTGTGTGTAGCAGAAACGGATACAATGTCCTATCCAGGGAATGAGTGGAATTATTGTTTCCAAGCTGTGGCTGTGTTGAGTCCATACACTTTTCAGGTACCATTGTAATTTCCTCATATGCAGTTTTGCAAATGGTATTAGTAGTATGCAAGATGCCATGAATCCCAAGGCCTGCAGAATTTTTCTTGCAGGTAGTTGGATCTTTGTTGCCATCATTTTGAAGTATTGAGTCAGTTGTCCTTGCTTGTCTGGCATGAGATAAGCCATCTGGGCCGTTGTATTTAAGCTGGCACCCACGAATATTGTGTCTTGTGAGGGCACTAGTTTTGACTTCTTTTCGTTTACTGTGTACCCTAGGCAACTTAATAGGTTTTTGACAAACGCCAGATGCTTTAAAAGAATGTCCTTGTTTTCTGCTTGAATAAGGCAGTCATCCAGGTATGGATATATTTGAATTCCTCTTTGTCTGCAGTATGCAATTACTGGTGCCAGGCATTTTGTGAAGACCCTGGGCGCAGTAGATAAGCCAAAGGGCAGTGCAGAGAATTGGTAATGGGTTGAACCTGCTATAAATCGGAGGTATCTTCTGCAATTTTGTCTGATAGGGACATGCAGGTATATCTCCTTGAGGTCCAACGTTACTAGCCAAGCCTTCTTGCCCAGCATGGGAAGAAGCTGCTGTAGTGTTAGCATCTTGAATTTGGGTACTTCCAGATATGTGTTTAGAATTGAAAGGTCCAGAATGGGTCTCCAGGCTTTGTCCTTTCGGGGAACTAGAAAGAGTCTTGAGTAAAATCCTTGTCCTTGCTCCTGTATTGGGACCCTTTGAATGGCTCTCATGTCCATGAGAACTGAAATTTGCTTTTGAGCCTCTGCCCACTGATTTGGTGGCAGGTTTGGCATTCCTTTTATCCTTGGTAAAGTGTGAAAGTGGAATCTGTATCCTTGAGATACAATATTTAGGACCCATTTGTCTTTTGTGATGCTGTGCCAGTTGTCTGCAAAAAGTGCTAGTTTTCCTCCCAAGGGAGCTGCCAAGAGGGATTTGCTTGGCAGTCTGAGAGGCAAGTCATTGTGTTTGTCTTCTGACAGTTTGATACCTGTCTTCTCCTCCTTTTTGGGTTGTGGCACCCCATTGTCGAGGGTGGTAAGAGCCTTGTGACTGACCTCTGCCCCTTGGGCATCTGTATTTGCCCCTCTGTGGTCTGGCAGAAGCTGGAAAGGACCAGTTTTTGGTTGGCCAATTTCTGCTGAAACGAGGGGGTTGAACCTGCAAAAAATCCTTGACCGTCTGCATAGATTTTGCCTTATCCTCCTTTTTCTTTAAAACCTCTTCTGCTTTTACACCAAATAAAACATCCTGCTGTAAAGGTGCATCCAATAACTTCGCTTTAACATGATCAGGTAAAGTTTGTTCTTTTAACCAAGCATGCCTACGTATGACAGACCCCGTCACTGCTGCTCTACAAGAAGCTTCCAATGAATCAAATCCACATTGCAAAGTATGTTTTCCCACTTGTTCAGCTGCATGCAACAAATCTTGCATTTCCTTGTAATCAGGCTGTTCTGTATGTGTGATCATTTTTTGTTTTAATTGAGACATCAAATATTGTTGATATTTCAGCATGTGAAACTGGCAATTTAAGGCCCTCATAGCTAGAGTAGCTGAGGTATATACTTTCTTTCCCCATCTGTCTAGTGCTCTAGAATCCCTTTCAGAGGGTACAGGATTTTTAGCAATAGAGGCCTTAACCCCTTTGGGACCCTGGGAAATGGTTTCTGGGTCAGCAACAGGGCTTTTATATAGGAATTTGTGCGAGTTAGGGACTGTAGTATTTGTCTGGTTTGGCTGGTGCAGGAGGTAGTGAATCTGGGTTAAGGCTAGATTCTGAATAAACATCATCCACAATGTCTAACGTGGAATAGCAAGTGGTCTGTGCTGGGGTAGTAAAAGGAACTCTCGGAGCCTTTTCTTAGAATCAGAGTAATCCTGGCCTTCCCGATGGAAATGTTCCCTCATGGTATGTAAAGTTTCCCCAAAGGTGTAGTCTTCTGGGGGAGATGCTGAAGGGATAGACTCTTCTGCATCAGAGTCTTCATAAGGGGGAAAAGAATATTCCTGTTCCTCAGAAGAATCTGAAGAAAATGAAACCTGGTCAGAGGAAGCGTAGTCCTCCTCCTGTCTTGACCTTTTATCAGGAGGGGGATGGGAACCCTGATAAGGGTAATTAAATCTTCAGCCATCTTAAACATTTGTTTCTTAGGCATGGGGCCTTGTACTGGAGACTGCTGTACAGTCTTCTTTGTTTTTAAAGGGGTTTTCAGCTTTGCATAGGATTTAATAGTGAGTGTAGTCGGTCTGAAGACACCTTCTGCAACTGAAAGCGTTTCAACTGCACCAGAATCTCTTTCAGCCATGGAGTCGGAAGGGCCTAAATGTAAAGGTTGTGGAGGCCTAGCAATCTCCGCTTGGGAATCGGATGCCGCCTGGGGTTCTAAATCAGCGGTTGTCAGGGACTGCGTAGGCACCTCACTGAAAACTGGAGAGCCGGCGACTGGCCTAGCAAAGGCCTCGGAGTCTGGTTTGGGTCTCGGCTGCCTGTCTTTATCTTTGTGTTCTTTATGCATTCCGGTCGTTGGTTGCTCCGACGGCATGGTGTAATTAAATTTCCTACCAAAATAATGTCGGGCGAAATCAAACCGACGTTTAATAGTACGTTTGTTAAACCTAGCACAAAACCGACAACCTGTGACGTCATGGTCTGGGCCTAGGCAAGGAATGCAATAAGAATGAAAGTCCTTATGAGGTATTTGCTTCCCACAAGAAATGCAAATTTTTAACTTTTTCTGATATCGGACTGAGGCAAGAAAAGGTTCCCCAATGGGGTACTTAGCTTTATTGAAGACTTCGGTCTGAAATTCGATTTGAATATCTCAGGAGTCGGCCGACCGGCACTTGCGAACTGCTTCTGCTTCAGGCACCGCGCGGCAAGAAAGACTGAAGAAAATGGCGTTGGATGCCTCTTATATACCCCTGGCGCACTGACGTCAGGGAAGAAGCGACAGCAACCGACGCCGGACCAAGACATTGGAACTCTGGCCGACTGCGGGACCGCCTGACGGCAGGAGAACCCAAGTGTGATGACTGCAGCACTGTAACACGATGAACATGTGGAGAAACCATGTGGTCAGTTTTAGGTTTGAGATATCCGGGTGAAGCATGTCTGTCGGGTAAAACAGAAGGTCTGGAACTGGATCCAGACTCCAAGGAGGATAGATTAGAGGAGGCCAAAGAAAGGGGGAAACCAAATTTACTGAGGCCAGTAAGGGACAATGAGGATGACTTTGCTCTTCAACTGGGATGCTTTCTGTAGGAATATAGGGATTAAGGTAGTTGGGGAATACGTATAAACGAGACTGGGGGACCAATCACGTAGGAGATCATCTCTCTGTGACTCCCACAGTGGGGGATTAGGGCAAAGAACCTGCTGCACTTGTTGTTTAGGTGAGATGCAAATAGGTTGCAGCATGGCTGGCCTCACTGGAGAAAAATAATTTCAGCCACTTTATTTTTGAGGGACCACTTGTGAGGCAGTAGAATGGACCTGCTCAACTTGTCTATCACAATGGATTTCCCCGGAATACGCACAGAAAATGGTTGGAAGAGATTGCCCACTGCTATACTCAGAGCTTCTCGACACAGAGGGTAAGATGTGGTTCCTCATTGTTTGTTGACATACCATACCACGGACAAACTGTCTGTCTGAATTGCAATAATCCCAAAAGGGAGAGAGTCTTGGAAAACCTGCAATGCTAAAAGCACTGCCCTCATTTCCAGAACACTGATATGCAAGCTGGCCTCTTTGAGGGATCATTTGTCTTGAACTGTTTTTTTTTTTTCACGAAGTGCCTCCCTCACCCAATGTAGGATGTGTCCGTGGTCACTATGGCAGTGGGTTAAGGTAGAATGAAAGGACGGCCTTGTAGAACCTGATCTGAGTGGATCCACTACCCAAGATATGTCTTGCATGCTTGGGTAATTTTTATCTGAGTGGACATATGCTGATAAAGAATGGACCGCTGAGTTACTAACATCCACTATAGAATCCTCATATGAAATCTTGCCAGCGGGACTAGAACTATTGCTGCAGACATTAACCCTAAAGGCTTGTAATATGAAATGGGCTGAAACTGAGAAATATTGAATTATCTTTCTGACCTGTAATCGGACAGTCTGCACTCTTGGCAAGGGAAGAGAGGCTGTCACAGATACTGTGGTGAAGCTTGCTCTATGAATTCTAAAATCTGAGACAGTTCTGAGATTTGTTGCAATTTATGGTGATCCCCAGTAGGAAGCAACTCTGGAGTACCTGATCTCGGGCTTTTATCAGTAGATGCCTAGTCGGGGTAGTTATGAGCTAGCTGTCCAGGTACAAAAACACTTGGAATCCCTGCTGTCTGAAGTTAGCTGCTACTACTGCCATGCATTTGGTGAACACCCAGAGGGCTGTGGTGAGGCCAAAGGGCACAGCTCTGAACTGGTAAAGACAGTCTCCCAGCTGGAAGCAAAGGAATTTCCTGGATCTCCTGTTCATTTTTATGTGATAGTATGCATCCTGAAGATCTACTGAACACATCCAATCATCCTTGTGCAGGAAAAGCAAAATGGACTGAACCATGACCATCTGGAACTTGGTGTGCTGAACTGACTTGTTCAGATTGCTGAGATCCAAAATTGGTCTCCAGTCCCTTGTTTTCTTTGGGACTAAAAAGATCCTTGAGTAAATTCTGGATTCTAACTGGTCTGGCGGGACCTGTTGGATGACTCTTTTTCTAACAGCTTTTCCATTTCTATTGCTGCTGCTTTCCTCTGACTGGGTGGAACATCTGGAATTTTCCAAACAGGTGGAGGTGGTAGGGAAAAGGGAATTATATCACCTCTGGAAATAATCCTCTGCACCCCTGTGTTTTTTGTAAGGTCTAGTCAGGTTCTCTGGTGCAAGGAAAATGACCCCCAACTGCCTCCAGAGGTGGACAATTGGGCCTCCTTTCAGGGGCGCTGGTAGGGTCTCTGTCAGTGAAAAAATTTCCAGACCCTTAGTTCTGCAGGCTTCCTCTGCCACATGGGCGGCATTTTCTATTCGAGTTCCCCCCTCTGCCCCTGGCGGAACTATCTCCACAAATATCTTGGAAAGGACCCTGAGACTTCCTGAAACACATTTTCAATCTCCTCTTTGATTCCTAGAAAAGGTCCTTTGAAGAGACAAAAAATGTACTCCTATTGCAGAGGGGGTCTTTCCATCTTGCCTGCCACTTGGAGTGCGTGTCTTTTACTTTAGGGCCAAACAAAGAATTTCCATCAAAGGGTGCACTGACAAAAGAGGACTTGAAGGGCTCTGAAAAGTCACACAAGTGCATCCAGTGCACAAGTGCATACAGAAAGGGCATCATTTTTGTTTTTCAAAAGAGAAGGTAGAAAAAAAGAGGCAAGTGAAAAGAAAGAAATCCGAACGTGGAAGGACTGAAGACCACTACTGTAAGAAAAAAGGATGAGAAAGACAACATGACTCAAGTTGTGGTGGTACAAAGCTATCTGGATGAGAACTGCATGCTTGCAAATGTAATAAGCAACAAAAACAGTGAGATTAATAAGACTAATGATGAAGAGCATTTGTTTCTAACAATTAATAGAACATAAAGATATTACTGAATCAGAAGAAGATTTTTTTAGATTAGTCAAAAAAGATATTAGAGGAAATGATACTTAAATTTGCAGAGAAGATAATGACCGTTGAATAGGGTTAACCCTTGCCAGGAGCAAAAGTAAAGTATATGAAGAAAGGCCTTAGAATGCCTTAATGTAAGGAAGTATAGATCTGTTTTTTCCCCATCCTGGTATAAATGATCTCATCCACAAGGACACTATGACTGTTAGTAGGGAACTTAAAGCCCTGTTAGATGGCATAGTTTGTACGGGTGTTAGGATGTATTTTTCACAAATCACATATAGAAAATAGAGTCAGGTCACAGTGAATGAAAAGATTTCATGGACAAATACATGAAAATAAAATGTCCAATTTAAAAAAAATGGAAATGTGCAGAGCATTAGAGCCTAGCTTTGGGCACACTTGCTTAGATGGGATGCCGTTCAATTGTCAAGATCATGGAAGAGAATTTTTGTAGCAGACATTTTGCAATATTTGACAAACAAAAGGCAGGAATGTTGCCAGTTTTAAAAATTGTAACAGTTTGCAGACAGCAATATTTAATACATCTCTGATGTTTATTAACTCTAGGAGAATTAAAAAGAGTTATTTTTTTATTTGAACGTTTGCTATGTTCCCATAATATAGATGTTGTTACTATTTGTGAAACATGATTAAAGAACAATGACTGGAAACCAGTTCTGTCAGGGTATAATTGCTTTTAATATAACAGACATTCTAACAAAAAATAAGGTGGAAGTGTTATGATACGGATTAAAGACTATTATGAGCCTTGTGATTATTACATGTTTACTGATAACACCAATACTGTAACGTGTAATTTTAATAATAAAGACAAACCTGGAACATGTAACAATTGTTGGGGTGTACAGACCACCAAAATCAAGTGTGATGACCTACAGGAATTCATAAATTCCTTGCATGAAACACAGCAGGGAATAATAACAGTGGCTCAGGACTTAAATTTACCAGAAACAGACTGGAGTAATATTGATTAAATAACATTAGTAAGGAAATTATAATGCATGTTCATGAACAACAATTGCTTCAGATTGTAAAAAAGCCTAACAGGGAACGGAACATACTAAAAATTTGTGTTCCTGAAGAAATTACTATTACTTCGTGTCAAATTTTATCACCTTTGATGTGCAGTGATCATGGGGTTATAAAAATTAATTTGCTGCTAGACAATTCTACCAAACTGAAATCTAAACCAATGCAAAGAATAACAACAACAGATTACATTGAAACAAAACAGTCATTATGTAAAACTAAATGGAGTGATGCACATACCTCTCAGCCTGGAAACATCAAAAATCTGGACAAAGGCCCATGAAAAATAGGTACAAATCTGTACACTTAACATAAAATTTGCGTACATAATTATGTAGCCCCGCCCACACCGATGGAATGGGGTACCAACATTTAAATGCAAACTGAACAGACAACCAAAATATGATCACGAAACACAAAATAAGAAGAATACTGTTTAATTTATAATATTTGAACTTGTGCAAAACTAAAATACAATATTCTTTTATAAAACATAACATTAACTGGGTGCAGCAGCTATGCTTCAGTGTATTATGACAATGGAAGAGTATGTATAGAAAAGAAATTCTAAGCTGTGTCAGAGGCATTAAAATATTCTCCTTGCAGGTATACACCTCCACTGTATTTGACTGAATAATGTCAGAATCAGTAATCCTTTACATTATCAACTATTTCCTGAATTGTCCCTGCTTTGCTAAACCCTGGCTACTTTAATGCTGGAGAAAGTTTATATTTGCAAAGCTCCACTGAGTTTTCTGCAAGACTGGTCAATATAAAAGTCAAACTAGAGTTGTGCAACATATGACACATGTCAAAGGATGATCTAATCTGGTCTTTAATAAAATAACTAATGTTACATCACTAGACTAGACTGCTTTTATAACCACTCTGGGTTAGAGATAAAAAAATATAATAAACAGGAGAGTCTGAGAAATAAACACAGCAGGAGGTTTGCCAGAAGGCATTTCTGAGATCTGCTTTGCTTTTAAATCTGATAACCTTCAGTGACACCCTTCCAAGGACAAACTACAACAAAATGTTCAAACTACACATTTGCTAATGTTTGTATATGTATATATGTTCATAGGTAGGTACTAGGCTATTGGCCCTAGGGCCTACATAAGCCTAGCCAAAAAGGTACCTTGGCTTTCACCACCCAAGAAAATTATTTTCCTGTGCCCCTATCGAGCAGAGGCACAGAAGTGATCCCCGGGGTGAATTTCCTATCCCCCATCCAATCATCAACATTTTTCTTAAAGAGTGCTAATGAGGAGCTTTCTTTGACACAGACAGGTAGTTTGTTCCATAGTATGGGAAGTCTCTGGGACAAGAATCTATCCCTCCAGCATGTTCTGTTTATTGTGGTGACAAGGTTTAGGTCCCTAGAGTGTGTAGCTCAGCAGGATTGGGATTTTTTTAAGTGGAGCATGTCCAACAGCTCTGGGTTTGACATAGTTTTGTATGTTATGCAGAGATCGCCTCTGAGTAGGCGATATGCGACAGAGTAAAGCTGGAGTTTTTTTGAGATGGTCTACATAGGGCATCTGTTTGAGGCCAGTAATCCTCTTTGTGAGGCACTTCTGCGGCCTTTCCAGTTGTTGTTATAGATGTCTTGTGAAGTACATACCAAATGGGGCGCTGTATTCTATAATGGGTCTAAAAAGTAATGAATAGAGGGGAACAATGACCTCCTTTTTCCTGGATGAGAAACCTTTTGTGATGTGTGCCACGTAGAAAGATTTCCTGACTACTGTGGCAATGTGATTATCAAAGGAGAGACTACTGTTCACCTGTGTCCCAAGGTCTCTTATCACACATTCAGTGTTAAGTAGACTACCGCCTATGTGGTAGTTCATGGTTACAGAGTTTTTACCAAAAGGGATGACAATGCACTTTTTGGCATTGAGCTTGAGGCCATGGCTTTGACACCAGGCATCTGTCTCAGTGAGGCCCTTTTGTAAGATGTCAACATCGTTAGGAGTTTTGATTATGGCTCGTAGTTTGCAGTCATCTGCGAGCTTCGTTAGCAAAAGACCTTCTGTGTTAGCCTGTACTTCAGAGAAGTAGATACCAAACAGAAGAGGACCCAGGACTGAACCCTGTGGTGCTTCACTCATCACTGATCTGAAGTCAGATTTGGAGTCTGCCACTTTCACAGTGTGGGTTCTGTCAGTGAGCCAGTTGACAACCCATCTTATGACATAGGGATTTATGCCTAGTTTAGTGAGTTTATCTATAATTCCAGAGTAGGGGATGGTGTCGAAAGCCTTGGTGAGATCTAGATAGGCTGTGTGAATCACCTTACCCTCATCTACGGCTTTGGTGACTGCTTCAAAGAAGTCAATCAGGTTTAGGAGACATGATCTGCCTTTTACAAATCCGAACTGGGTGGGGTCCAGAGTTTGGAGATTACCAATGTCATTGTTTATAAGTTCCATGATGACACTTCCATAGGCTTGCACACCAAGCTTGTCAGCCTAATGGGGCGGTAGTTCCCGCGGTCCGTGGTGGCTCCCCTTTTGTGGAGTGGGATAACTGTCACTGTGCGCCATTCAGTGGGCACAAAGCCTGAGGTGAGGCTATGACTGAACATGATACTTAGGTGGGGTGCCAGTTCATTCTGTAGTTCATGTAGAACGCAGCCTGGGATGTTGTCAGGTCACATGAATGCTGAGTTCTTAGCTTTGGAGAGTGTCGTTTTTACCTGTGCAGCCGTGATTACAGGAACTTTGCATTATTCCGGTATAAAGATGGGCCCTTTAGGGGGGTAAAGTTAGCACTGAACCTATCTACCACTTTAGGGGGTGGGGGGTAAAGTTAGCACTGAACCTATCTGCCAGGATGTTGGCAATATCAGTTGGTTCTGTATATTCAGTGCCATTGTGCTGCAACTCAGAGCAGATCAGAGTGTTGCCATTGAGATCCTTGACAAAGCTATAGAATGCTCTGTGGTTTTCTTTAGAATCAGTGGCGATTTTGTTTTCGTAACTAGTTTTGGAGGATTTTATGAGAGATCTCAGCTTCTTACTGAAGCTGACCAGGGAGTTCCTCCAATCATGGGATTTTACTCTTTTTTGCAACAGTTTCTTTCTTTTGTTGCAGAGCTAGTTTATGGCAGGGGACCACCAGATTTGGCTTCCTTTTTTTTTGGAGGATAGCATCTTGGTTCTGTTAGGGATTGCATGATCCATGCACTCGTGTAAGTGCTTATAAAGTGCATCTGTGTAGGATTCAGCAGTCGTACCTCTACTATCCGTCTTCATGGGTGTCGTGAAGTTTGCCCCTTCTGTCTTAAGAAGTGTGAAGTTGGCTTTGGAGACATTTTTTTTACAGTGGTTTCCCTAATGGTGGGTGGGGGCAGGATGTGGATATCTAGGGTGATTAGCTTGTGGTCGGATCTGACTAATGAGGAATTGACCTCTGGTGTGGGACACCGGTTGCCCATGCTGGTAATGACCACGTCTGGGATACTGCTACCCCTGGTGGGAGTGTGGATAAGTTGATCCAAGGCATTGGAATTCATGAATTCCAGAAAACGAGCAAAAGAAATGTGTGTGTGTTGGGGTGTGGGAGGACTGTGTTTACAAATGTGCAAAAGTATTTTCAAATTTTTCATACTTAACAAGAGAAACAGTTGTTTGTAGGTTGCTTTTCTTAACATTTTGCCTCACATCAAACTGCCTATTCAGAATGGCTTCCTTCCCCACTAACTGAAGCAAACATAACTGCAAAAAATATGT